>NC_134846.1:8140498-8445747 GCF_965363235.1 Mytilus galloprovincialis
TTGTTCAAAAACCTGTCCTCCGAACGTAACAAATATGTTGTCAATCACGAAATCAAGCATCTTAATGATGTCACTTTTCGAGAATGTTTTGTTTGAATCACAATGATTTTTTTATAAGCTTGGATGTACCCTTCCTCAAAACATTATACTTGTATCTACACTGACCATTATTTTTTATGAAACAAAGCATGACCAACACTTTCAAAGCAATCTTTTTATTTTTTATTTTGGAATTGGGAATACTTGTGGAACGTGTAGAAAAGTCAAGTGTTTTAATACTATTGCAAGAAGAAAGTGTTGTAGATTGTACGTACTCTTAAATATCTTTGGATATTTTCCGCATCCGAATCTGATTCACACCAATTCTAGAATACACATGTATGTAGATTCACAATAACTGCTAAGCTAGGCTTTGATAGCTGAAAAAATCATGTTTCGTGATAGTTTAGAAAGTGTTTTCCTGGAGCATTTGGTAGACCCAGCAATATACGGACACTTATGTAGTTTAGTTATCCAATACAGTGATGGAAGATCCAGTTCTTCATCTTTGGTTTAAATTTCTAAGGAATATAGAACATCCAAGATTCCCCCTTTAGTAAAAGAGGGGCGAAAGATACCAGAGGAACAGTCAAAATCATAAATCGAATATAAACTGACAACGCCATGACTTAAAATGAAAAAGACAAACAAACAAATAATGTATAAAATTGAGAATGGAAATGGGGAATGTGTCAAAGAGACAACAACCCGACCATATAACAGACAACAACAGAAGGTCACCAATTGGTATTCAATGTAGCGAGATATTCCCGCACCCGGAGGCGTCCTTCAGCTGGTCCCTAAAAAACATATATACTAGTTTAGTGATAATGAACGCCATACTAAACTCCAAATATACACAAGAAACTAAAATTAAAAATAATACAAGACTAACGAAGGCCAGAGTCTCCTGACTTGGGACAGGCGCAAAACTGCGGCGGGGTTAAACATGTTAATGAGATCTCAACCCTCCCCTATACCTCTAGCCAATGTAAAAAAGGAAACGCATAACAATAGGCACATTAAAATTCAGTTCAAAAGGAGTCCGAGTCTGATGTCAGAAGATGTAACAAAAGAAAATAAACAAAATGACACTAACACATACATAACAACAGACTACCAGCAGTTTACTGACATGCCAGCTCCAGACCTCAATTAAACCGATTGAAAGATTATGTCATCATCATATGAATATCAGGCACAATCCCTCTCGTTAGGGGTTGAGTATCATACCATCATAACATATATGAGAAGAACATAACCCGTGTCATGCCAACAAATGGTTTTTAAATAAATGTGTTTAGTTCCGATACAAAGACCCTATAAGTGAATCAATATTAAAGCCAAAATCTTTAATGACCTGAAAACAGTATCGTAACTATATCCTTTCCTAATAAGTCTATTTCAAGGTTTTGTAAGCTTCTGAGGTGAATACTGACATTTTTGTGCTTTATAAAGTATAGCACACAAAAAACAACATAGAAAAATAAAAGACTGAGCAACACGAACCCATCATAAACTGGGGGTGATCTCAGTAAGTGTTGTGAGTGTGAATGGTGAGTTTCCAAGTGATTTGTCAATACCTAATTAAACTCATTTATCAAGCAGTTTACCATGTTTACGTAATGTAATTTAAACACAAACAAACGATGTTATTTGGGTCTTCATCTTAGTAGACAACACAATATTTGTCACCAAAAGTGGTGTCGTAGTGAGGAATTAATTACTAATCCGAGATTTTGAAATTCACAACAATCTGTCAAATCACATGGACTATGAATCTGGGAAAATAAGACGGCATACTATGTATTTACCAGGGGTATTACATGGCTAACTTAGACACCATTGGTATTTAAGATTCTTTGAATTATTGTGTGTTTATCGGTTAAGAGGATACATTTAATGCATACTCATTCAGGATAACAGAGTGGAATATAAATTGCCCGATATAAAGCAGACAAAAAATAGTTCCATTCAAACGACTGTTCAAAACCAAGTCACAGAAAAGATTAGAAAGAGCAATACGGGTAATCTACGAACCCACAAGAATGAGAGTGGCGTTTACCATGGATAAACAGACGACAACGATATTTCGATGTGTGAACATTTTCAACATGTATAAGGCAGTTGTCCCGACTAATGAGATCACATTACATATAAAGAATAACGAATGCACATTCTTCGGGAATTAGTTCCTGCGTTGAAGATCCATTCATCATCTTGAGCTATTTTCTTACTTTTGGTCTGGTTGTTGTCTCTCTGAAACATTACACGTTTCCATTATCAATTCTACATTAAATCATTTAAGTATTTAAAGCTCATCGCGAGCATTATCTTGTCTAACAAACACCTCATAATGATCCTATTTAACAAACGGCAAACAAATTCTAGTATATATGTAGTTTGTATATGGATTATTACAAAATGAGTTTTGAGTTCATTGTCAAAGAGAATAAGAGATCCTTTACAATACAGTTTTCAAAGTTGAAGAAAAATCCAGGAATATTATTTCCAATTGGAAAAAATTTACAGCACTTTTTCCCCTACTGAATACACGGCGTCCCATATGTGCACCAATTGGAACAGATATTACAGCATTGTTTTAAACAAAATTCCATGAGCTTCGAAAAACAATTCAGGCTGACAATATAACAGTATGTTATTTAGAGTAAGAGTTGACTTGTTATAATCTGATTACTGATCATAATTCACTGACAAAGCAATTTTAGATGTCTTTTATATTTACTAGTTTTATTTGTGCTTTACTATAACATACGTAAACCACTAACGGGAGGACTTGTCCATGATTTTCATATGATGAAGACATATTTTTTTTTTATTCAGTTCAATTGATGTCTGGAGCTGGCATGTCAGTAACTCCTATTAGTCCCTTGATAATGTATGCGTCATGACTCATCTGATATTAAGTTTGTCCGGCTGAGGGATTTGAAAACTAAAATAAGTACATATTCTTAATTCATAAATTTAATTGTACATGTTGTAACAGAGGCATTAATTTGTATTGTAGGCTATTATCTCCAAATTTAATACATTAAGTATCACATGTAATCAATTACAGGGGAAAAAAGCAACAACAAAAATGGAAATAAAATGACGACTCTGAGCATATTGGTTTTTACACGATAAGTTAAAAATAGATGGAAAGAACTTTCAAATTTACTTCCGTCTTTAAAGGTTTTATAGTTAGACATTTAAACGACCACCATTCACAACTGTATGAGCTGTTTGTTTACAAGTTTGTCAATATGGAATGTGTGAATTACAAGTCAGAGGTAATTTACAAGAGAATAACAGCTGAAACACCCACCACTGAATTATTCTTTAAGGATTTTGAAGAAAAGAAATTAAATTTTAATTTGTGTGAAACGGAAGTTCAAGAGATCTATAGTTCCGTCCATGAAATAGTAAACAGAATATTGCAAAAAGTATCGGAACATGACGAGAGATTTACATTTGATGAAATAATAAAATTAGGTAGCATTGCAGAAGGGACGAAGTTGATAGAACCCAATGAATTTGACTACTTGTGCATTTTAAAAGATTTTTCTAATCCAGATATGGTCATATGTAGAAAGGTATGTTCACATAACCCTGGGCATACACATGTGTTCATTGAGGACGAATCCTTGTTGAAGAAGTGGGGAGATTGTATGGATGATGGTCAACTGCTTGCAAATAAGATTTTTGCTGAATTTTCTAGAGCAGTCGGTGAAATGTATATGAAAGAAAAAAAGGTCAAGGTTGATAGAAGTTTAGGTCATCTTTATTTAGGAGGATTTTCAGTTAGAGACGGAGGTCCAAATACAGTTCTTCACTTGTACTGGATCCCTATAAATGCAGGACAGAAACTTGACATATGTGTTGATGTTTCGCCAGCTATTCGGTATTTTGGAATTGAGGATGTATCATTGTCGCCTGTTGTTGCGACATCAGAAGCGTTTCAAAATTTATCCAGTGTTCTTTTGGTTCCAGGATTAATTCACCAAACTGTAAACAAATGTTTGGACAAGTGTTTTCGCATTACATGCACCGAAGTTGAAGTCAAATTGGTAAAATCACTTTCTGATGAACATGTGAGCTGTTATAAGATACTGAAACACTTTATCTGTTATTTATGTAAACATTTGTCGGTTTCCAAAGTGACTTATTTTCCATTAAGTTCCTTCATTATCAAGATAGCAGTCATACAACATGCAGCTCTTTGCCATGGCTGTAAGCCTAAAAGGGAATGTATGAACGCTATTATCGATTTTATTCTTGCTTGCCTCATTCCAAATGACCGGTCAAAACCCTTTATGCCAAACATTTTTTTAAAAGAACATAATTTGCTCTTTAAATTAGAATTTATTCTACAACATGACATTACAGCAATGAATTTTCTAATGCATGTTCAAGTGTTAACAGGCTTTAGAGAATTTCAGCGAAAACTTGATGAAGAACACCCTTTATATTACAACTATGATAAATGCTATGAGCTGATCGAGATTTTAGTAAAACGTTTAGAAAAAGTGAAAGGTGACATATATAAATCCTTTTACGCGCACTTTCAAGCTCACGGAAGGTGGAATTTCGTGAATGGTTCCGCTAGAGAACTAGTTGCCTTGTTTGAATACCCAGTTCAAATTTTCTGTAAATAACTTTTAATTTTAATAGCAGACACAATTTCTCTCGAAAACAAACCTATCTCGTATTGGTTGCAGAATGGTATGCGTGCTTTGAGTTTCCGCCTTAATAAAAATGGTAGATATGAAATACATGTATTGTGTTATTCTTCTGGTGTTTGTTTAACATGTTTAAAGAAAGTCAAGACACTTGCAAATCTATTTAATATGCGGAATCATATGGCTCTTCTTTGGTATTCCTCTTTGTAATTGGGGAAAACATTTTTTTTGGCAAATGACTTCAAAAGCGTAGATAGGTAGAGAACTATTAACTGAAGAATTCGAATTAGGTATAGACAATTCACTTGGAAACTCAACATATACCCTCACGACACTTACCAAAGAGGAAATCCTGGATAATCATAGGTCTGTTCTTTGTTCCTTTGGTATTTCAACCAAAGATGAAGAACTGGATCTTCCATCACTGTATTGGATACCTAAACTACATAAGTGTCCTTACAAACAACGGTATATTGCTGGGTCTTCCAAGTGCTCCACGAAACCTCTTTCTAAATTATTAACATCTATTTTATCAGCAATCAAAGACGGGCTTCAAAGTTATTGTGAAACTGCCTATTCTGGAGGTGGCGTGAATCAGATGTGGATACTTAAAAATTCCAAAGATCTTTTAGAGTACATACAATCTAACTCTCTTTCATCTTGTAACAGTATTAAAACATTTGACTTTTCTACTCTTTACACAAGTATTCCACATTCCAAACTAAAAGACAAATTGAAAGAGTTTGTATTACTTTGCTTCATAAAAAAGAATGGCCAACGTAGTTACAAGTATCTTGTCTTAGGGAGGGATAAATCATACTTTGTAAAGAATCACTCTGATTCAAACAAAAAATTCTCTGAAAACGATATTATCAAGATGCTTGATTTCTTGATTGACAACATATTTCTAACGTTCGGAGAACGTGTTTTTCAACAGACTGTCGGCATCCCAATGGGAACAAACTGTGCCCCTCTACTTGCCGACTTGTTTCTTTATTATTATGAGGCTGACTTCATGCAGGAACTTCTTAGGAAGAAAGATAAGAAGTTAGCAATATCCTTTAACTCTACTTTCCGCTATATAGATGACGTTCTTTCACTAAACAATTCAAAATTTGGTGACTATGTGGAACGCATCTATCCCATCGAATTGGAGATAAAGTATACTACAGATACAGTTAAGTCGGCTTCATATCTTGACTTACATCTAGAAATTGACAATGAGGGTCGGTTGAAAACAAAACTTTACGACAAAAGAGATGATTTCAGCTTTCCAATTGTGAACTTTCCATTTCTAAGTAGCAACATTCCAGCAGCACCTGCATACGGGGTATATATCTCCCAATTGATACGATATTCCCGTGCTTGCATTTCCTATCATGATTTTCATGATAGAGGGTTACTGCTCACAAGGAAGCTATTAAACCAAGAGTTCCAAATGGTGAAGTTGAAATCATCCCTTCGTAAATTTTACGGACGCCACCACGAGTTGGTTGACCGTTATGGAATAACCGTTTCACAAATGATATCGGATATGTTCCTTACGTCGTAACTACAATCCCCTTCCCTTTCATGAATGTGACCTACCGAATTAGACTATTTACCGGATTTGTAATCACATAAGCAACACGACGGGTGCCACATGTGGAGCAGGATCTGCTTACCCTTCCGGAGCACCTCAGATCACCCCTAGTTTTTGGTGGGGTTCGTGTTGTTTATTCTTTAGTTTTCTATGTTGTGTCATGTGTACTATTGTTTTTCTGTTTGTCTTTTTCATTTTTAGCCATGTCGTTGTCAGTTTATTTTAAATTTATGAGTTTGACTGTCCCTTTGGTATCTTTCGTCCCTCTTTTTCTTCATTCTAGCCTCCCACTATTCTTACTTATCCACATTTTTTTTATATATACATGCATATTGCAATTTTATTAATGTATGTGAGAGTTGTTTTAATCTTTTTCATTTAATATATCAAGAATCATTCTAATTCCTTCCAGATAGGAATTAATTTATTTGAAACTGTGACGTTGACGTTGCAGACAGCTTTTTTTCACATCATGATTTTTTAAGGTGGGCAACAATAATACTAAATATCATCAATATCATTCACATAAATGGACACATTTAATCAGGTATTCACAGCACTACTACCCATTGAACTTCGTGCAAAAGGTATGTGAACAAGACTTTTAATTTGATGCATTGGTGCTAATTCAACTGTATATGATGTACATATTATCAAAACATATCCTTAATACTAGTAGTAACTTAATACAAACACTTCAAAAGAAAAAAATAAAATAGTCATTGAAGCATCACTGACAAACCAGGGTCCCATATAATGATTGCAATTGGCATGTATAGACAGAAATGAGACCACATGACAATTAAATAAGGTCTATTTTAAGTACTCAATCTGAAATAAACCAGCTGTAAAGAATGTATTGGGCGATTACAATGATGACAACCAAGAAATAATACACACATTTTTTGTAAACAAATGTTGAATGCAAAAAAGGTTAATTTATAAACAGAACAAGCATACTTTTTATAACTTTTGAATTTGTCTTAAAATTGTCAGAATGGTTTAGCACAATAGTGAAAAGAACAATTAATACTCCTTTCGAATCCTCTGTTGTGTTGCAACATGTGATAATAATCAATACAAGTGTCTTTGTGGCTTTTCATCTGATCAAGCTCCACAGCATATTAGGAAAATTGTTCAACCATCAAACGAGACTGCACACACCATATACGGCTTTGTACACAACCTACAAGCCGTGCTAGATTTTGAACATACATGTTCACAGGCACATTTTCATGACATCAAAATATCTCCCATAAACAGTAATTTGACATTTCAGTCTTTCAATTTTCTTTATTTCTAAGTTCTACTGGTGGTACTGTTGTGCCCAATTATATGCAATGCATTGAGATTTTGTTTACAACACAGAGCCTAGATAAGAGAAAAGTGCTGTGTGAGCATATAAAGCTGGTATAACTAGACCACATTCTGTCATCCTTACAGGACCATGTGTTGTTCTTTTCTTTATACATATATTTTGTCAGAGGAATCAAGTGTTAGTAGTTAGGTGGTCTGTTTTTGTAATTGTGTTAAATCCTTTTTATATATTACTAGAATTCAAATCATTTGTTGAAAACTATACAGTCACCCATAGTTGTTAACTTGTACATCTTTTGTCGCTGGTTGAGAGTTGTCTCATTGGCAATCATACTACATCTTCTTATTTCTATATTTGGTCAAATTCGTTGGATTTAAGTGATTCCCTTGACCCTGGAATCTACAAAAAGACTACAGAGGCAGACACAAATAAAAGAGGATCAGTAACTAGTTATATGGTACACTTTTATTACAATGTGTGACAGAAGGTACATCAGTAACAACATGATGAATGAATTCTGATATTTATACCAGCTTGAATGTTGATAGATGGTTGTATTTTATCAGTTAAAACACAAATTATCAAATCCAAGGGTAAGAGCATAACATCAAAATGACATTTTCTCTTTTACACTACCTTCATTCAGATTGGTTTTGAATTTAAGGAGATAAAGGGTATATGTCATAACGCAACAAAGCAATTTAACAAAAAGACATACAGAATTTAATTATCATGATTTTTAATTTCAACAAAATATATGAATGATATAAAAATGACCCTAACAAAAAAGTCTTATAGTCATTAACAGTACTTGAGTGATGATAAAATAAAATGTCTTTTTATTATCAAAATCAATAATAAACAAGAATGTGTCCACAGTACACGGATGCCCCACTCGCACCATCATTTTCTATGTTTAAAGGACTGTGAAATTGGAATAAATTCTCTAATTTGGCATTAAAATTAGAATGATCTTATCAAAGGGAACATGTATACTAAGTTTCAAGTTGATTGGACTTCTACTTTATCAAAAACTACCTTGACCAAAAACTTTAACCTGAAATTTGCACTATCATTTTCTATGTTCAGTGAACCGTAAAATTGGGGTCAAAACTCTAATTTGGCATTTAAATTAGAAAGATCATACCATAGGGCACATGTATACTAAGTTTCAAGTTGATTGGACTTCAACTTCATCAAAAACTACCTTGACCAAAAACTTTAACCTGAAATTTGCACTATCATTTTCTATGTTCAGTGAACCGTAAAATTGGGGTCAAAACTCTAATTTGGCATTTAAATTAGAAAGATCATATCATAGGGCACATGTATACTAAGTTTCAAGTTGATTGGACTTCAACTTCATCAAAAACTACCTTGACCAAAAACTTTAACCTGAAGCGGGACAGACGGACGGACGGACGGACGGACGAACGAACGGACGCACAGACCAGAAAACATAATGCCCTCTACTATCGTAAGTGGGGCATAAAAAGTGATCATAGTTCTATGCCCCAATATAAACTTTGATGTTCATCCATTCAAAACAATTTTGTCTTCTTTGAACTTCACAAAATCTGTGAAGTTTCATTCATAAAATGTGTGTATTGTTAGTGCAAATATTGCACATTTTCAATTAAAACAGTTTTTAAAAATTTTATTGTTTTTTAATGTCCTCGCCCCCCTCTGAATCCTCCCCCTCCTCCTCGTCCTCTGAATCCACCACCACCACCTCCTCTTCCTCCACGGAATCCTCCTCCACGGCCGCCACCAAAACCACCACCACCACGGCCACCACCAAAACCACCACGCCCACCTCCTCCTCTTCCTCCTCTGAAACCACCACCACCTCGGCCACCTGTAAAAGAAAACATGGTTAAATATAAATATCAGTTGATTTTTCTAAAATCAAAAATCATGAACAAATCATTAAATGTAACATCCAGTCAACTGCACTTTATTTTGGCTTTTACAATTTGAGTTCCTTTCTCATGTATTTCATTAAGGCCAAATAAAAATATATGTGTGGTTCCAGTTACCCGACTGTCAATGACTGTCCCTAGTTGAAACCTAGACCCTAGAACCTTTTTTTTTCATTTCTGAAAAATAAATTTTCAAACGATCAAATTTTGAGGATTGTGAATTTAAATAATTAATTTACAAGATTGCTGTCATCTGAATTTCCATCAGAAGTATCCATTATGTGTAAATGCAACAAATTCATAACAGAATGAAACAAAATTGACTAAAAAAGGAACATGACTGTTTATTTAACAACCAAACTCATTTTATTGAAACAAATGTAACTGGAACCACACTTATATTTTTATTTGGCCTAAATATAATGCATTATTTATAATTTAGTTTTGGCAAAAATATAAAGTTCCATTTTCCACCTCCCAACCAACTTGATTGTGCCAAAAAAATCATATATTTTAGGTTAATCATAAGATAAAGTCCTGAACCTTGCCATTTACTGAATGTCAAATATTTCAAAATATAAAATAATTTTCCTACATGTAGTGTACCTTCCTTACTTTCTAACAAATGGCAGTAAACAAACTTTTACTTTTTTGGGTCTTCAAAATGGAACCTTTTTTAAATCAATTTCAAAGCAAATAACATATTCCATTTTGATGGCCCAAAAAAGTAAAAGTTTGTGCATTAACTTTTTTTTAACATAATCTTCAAACATATAGCCATGCCACTTTTATCTCATTAACTATACATATCAATCAGTTTAACTGAGGTCTGAAACTGGCATGTCAGTAACTGCTGCTAGTAGTCATTTGTTAATTGACGCATCATTGTCATTTTGTTTATTTTCTTTTATCACCTATTCTGATATTGGACTCAAGACTTCTTTTTAAATAAGTTTTACTGTGTGTATTGCTGTGTTTTTGTTTTTTATACATTAGCTAGAGGTATAGGGGAAGGATTGAGATCTTTGTGCCTGTCCCAAGTCAGGAGCCTCTGGCCTTTGTTAGTCTTGTATATTCTAATTTTAGTTTATTTATATATTTAAGGTTTAGTATTGTGTCCATTATAACAGAACTAGTACACATTTTTGTTTAGGGGCCACCTGAATCATGCCACCGGGTGTGGGATTTTCTAGAACCATTGGTGGACTTCGCCTATTTCTGCTGTCTAGTCAGGTGGTTGTTATTTGTTCTCAATTTTATATCATCAATGTTACAGAAAGAACGATATATGGGAGACAACTCTTACCTCCTCGACCACCACCACCTCTTGTTTTCCCTGCTGAGCCTGGAGGTTTAGGTAAAAATCTTTGTAAAGGTAATAACTTGGCTGGATCTATAAAAAACTGTAAATAGAACAAAGTCAAAATAAATTGTTTTGAAAAGGAATTATAAAGAAAGCCTTTTACAATATGACATCATAATAGAATTCTAAATGTACAAATTTCACATAGAAATGCATGTCATAATACTATTAAGATAGAAATATTTTTTCTGGCACTTTCCTTTACAATTTATGGAGCTATGACTCCTTAAATAAACATAATTTGTATTTAAAGGTAAATCTTAGTATTTTTTTTCCATAATTTTAATTGTTTTTGGCATAAATAACCTTGGCTGCCATCTATGATCCAAAAAGTTTTTATATTGATGAAATCTATATCAAAATTGGAATCTTTTGGTTACATCATATTTTGGATCGTAGGTGGCGGCCAAAGTGTTTCTAAAGCTTTTAGGTCTGAAAAATGCACAAAATCCTCATATTTTGACAAAATGTCCAAAATGGGCTTACTTTGGAGAATATTGTGTACTCTTATGAAAAGAACTGATATATTTAGCATTTAAACATTTGAAATAGACCCATTCACGAATCAAATTGAGACCTTTTTGGTGTTTTATGACAAAGTTGATATTTTAAGCCATTTTTTTCCATAAGTCCTTTCAATTTATATTTGCGTAATTTTTTGTAGAAATCATTGAATATAGCACACATAAGTAGTTGTGATTAAAATCACTCTTGTTTGTGTCAAGTGATTCATTATAAAACATGGTGAGTGCTGCTGACAAGACTCTGGTTTATGACCATTATAATATAGTTCCAATGGAATATATATACAATATGATATATTTACGAGTGAACAACTTTTAAGATTTCTAAGTTCAATATATCATCCTTTTGAAAAATCACCACATGAGTTGAGTTATTTAAAGTAATCTTAAAAATAATATGCAGTAATAAACTTACCTTAGATAACTTTGCAAAAGATTTTGCCTTCATATCATCTGATAATTTTACTGAAAAATACTTCAAATCAGTTAAGGAAATTATATCATGCATAACAGCTTCTTTGCTTCATAGTAAAATATTAAATTGTGTACACGTTTGATAACATTTGGTTAGAATTAAAATCAAATTAGAAAACGGACAATGGTTTAACTTATTTTGTACATAAATTAGGCTGAAAGTTTTCTCTTTTGAATTGTTTATCATTTGTCATTTCAGGGCCTTTTATAGCGGACTATGCCTAAAAACTAGCACTTATATACTGGGATTTAATTTTGTAATAATTATTGGTGTACTTATTGTCAAATAGTTAAGCACATACATGACATAGGTGAACCAATCATTTAACTGTTCAGTAAAATTGAAGTTTTCAGTATGCTTGTATGCAAAATTTGTATTTAACCATAAAATCAATTAGTCACTAGATTTTTTTTCCTTAATCAAATTTATTACTCATGATAATAACCTAGCTACAGTTAACTCTTGTTGTCTCGAACTCGGTTGACTCGAAATTTCGGATGAGTCGAAGTTTTCATGTGGTTCCGAACTTTATTCCATACAAAAGTATGTAAATTTACGGTCCCAAGGTTAACAAAAGCATTCAAAATTCATTGTTTTATCTCAAACTAATACACATATGTCAAAACATGACTCCCGAGATTTAAATGGATTGAAGAGTTAATCTGACAATACACGTGTAATTAAATTTCCGGTCACTGACCATTGTATTGATTTATGACATGCTATTTCCATGAGTGTTTACCTAAGATTATCTTTTATAGAATTTTTATATATGATTAGTGATACATTGTTAATGTTCATGAAAAAGTATTTAAAATGTTTACAAAACAATTAATTTGTGATTTACACTAATGAGCTTGGGTGTGTATAAAGTGAGGATTATGGCTTCCGTTGATGATCACCTAAAAACTACTCAAACGGCATCTTTAATCTTGTTATATTTTCTTTTGAAAAGAAAGAGTGAGATAAAACAAAATGAATAGAAATCAAAATTTTCCTAAATCTCTTGTAACCAGGAATAAACAATTTTGTCAGCTATAACCGACCTGAATAACGAAGCTATCGATTGGAAATTACTCTCTTGGAAAAGCTATAGGATTTTTTTTAATTGAAACAATTGAATAAGTAAAAATAATGCCATTATAATAATAAAAGACTGTGACATACAAATACATCAATCTGATACTAGAATATCGATCCCCTTGCCATATTCACCCAGATTTATTTTAGCTTTACCAAGCTAAGCAACAGTTGCGTCCATTAGATTGTCGAACTTCCGGTGTTTGTTTGAGTCGAACTACGTGTATCTCGAAATAATTTTCTGGTCTGGCTGACTTCGACATAACGAGAGTCAACTGTAATTGTATTTAGTGCAAAAATTGCTAAAGGATACAGATTCTGTAATGGAGCCAAATATTTCATCTACTTTGCCAATTTGTTGTTTGTTCTCTAGATACACTGGTGCATTGAAATATGGTACTTTCTCGTTGGTATTTAGGCATACCAGGTCATCCTCACATGTGTGTTCCATTGTGCCAATCTCTAAAATTGATAAATGTATAACCTGAATTATATATGTGAACTTAATTTGGCATTAATATATGAATATAATTATTTTCTGTGACTGTATCTTACATTAATTTGTAGGATCCTTTACTATAGATAATTTAGCTGATCTGTAACAATAACATCTTCATGCCTTATATATCATGTACTGTAGTACGCCGCTAGATTAAAACTGACGTGGAAAGGTAACACATGCCCACCGAAAGCTCTTTTTTTGAGAGCCCAGGTGGTCGTGTGGTCTAGCGGGACGGCTGCAGTGCAGGCGATTTGGTGTCACGATATCACAGTAGCATGGGTTCGAATCCCGGCGAGGGAAGAACCAAAAATTTGCGAAAGCAAATTTACAGATCTAACATTGTTGGGTTGATGTTTAGACGAGTTGTATATACATTATGTACACAGCCATGTATCACCATCATTGATGGCGATCCGATGGATACATCTGTTGTAGGGTTGTCACTGACTCAGACGTACTTATGAATATAATTATTTTCTGTGACTGTATCTTACATTAATTTGTAGGATCCTTTACTATAGATAATTTAGCTGATCTGTAACAATAACATCTTCATGCCTTATATATCATGTACTGTAGTACGCCGCTAGATTAAAACTGACGTGGAAAGGTAACACATGCCCACCGAAAGCTCTTTTTTTGAGAGCCCAGGTGGTCGTGTGGTCATGTATGTGAAGTTAGCAGCCGGTTCGTTATTCGTTATTCGATATTCAATATCCAACCGGCTGCTAGCAGCCAGTTTGATATTCAAAATTTAATGAAAAATCATAAGAAAATTAAATACTGGAAATCATTAAAAGCACGATTTCCATAGTCAAAAGGACTGATAAGATACGTAGGAATCATTAAATGACCTTTTCAAGCTGTCGCAATTTCTCGTTGTCCTCGAATATAAACCCTTTTCCGTGCGACTTATTTGTCTGTATGTAATATAGAGTTTTGTCATAAAAACGACTTCAAAGATGTACTTTTGTGTATAATGTTTCTTACGACAAAAAGAAAAAACAATAACTCAAGAATTTTTTTTAACTATAAATAGAAATATCTACGGAGGGCTAAGATTGTCACTTTTCAGTCAAAAAATGTCCAAATTTTAGGACAAAGGGCACAGGGTGATGGTGAGAGCCCCCTGATCTCTCAATCTTTCTAATATTTAACAGACATTTAGTCAATAGGTAGATACAAACGTGAGTAAAAGGACTTTGGGTACACTTCCTGTCTTCTATGTTTACGGAGCGGCCAAAGTGCCAGTTGGATATTCAAAATATATAGCGAAAACCTACCCGAGACCGCTTAAATGAGGTTGAGACCCCCCTGGTCTTTCAATGTCCATAAAATTCAACCAAATCATTGACTCTGTATATATAAAGATTGTATTAGATGGATTTTCCAGAAAAACGTCATCTTCAATACCTACGGAGGGCTAAGATTGTCACTTTTCAGTCAAAAAATGTCCAAATTTTAGGACAAAGGGCACAGGGTGATGGTGAGAGCCCCCTGATCTCTCAATCTTTCTAATATTTAACAGACATTTAGTCAATAGGTAGATACAAACGTGAGTAAAAGGACTTTGGGTACACTTCCTGTCTTCTATGTTTACGGAGCGGCCAAAGTGCCAGTTGGATATTCAAAATATATAGCGAAAACCTACCCGAGACCGCTTAAATGAGGTTGAGACCCCCCTGGTCTTTCAATGTCCATAAAATTCAACCAAATCATTGACTCTGTATATATAAAGATTGTATTAGATGGATTTTCCAGAAAAACGTCATCTTCAATACCTACGGAGGGCTAAGATTGTCACTTTTCAGTCAAAAAATGTCCAAATTTTAGGACAAAGGGCACAGGGTGATGGTGAGAGCCCCCTGATCTCTCAATCTTTCTAATATTTAACAGACATTTAGTCAATAGGTAGATACAAACGTGAGTAAAAGGACTTTGGGTACACTTCCTGTCTTCTATGTTTACGGAGCGGCCAAAGTGCCAGTTGGATATTCAAAATATATAGCGAAAACCTACCCGAGACCGCTTAAATGAGGTTGAGACCCCCCTGGTCTTTCAATGTCCATAAAATTCAACCAAATCATTGACTCTGTATATATAAAGATTGTATTAGATGGATTTTCCAGAAAAACGTCATCTTCAATACCTACGGAGGGCTAAGATTGTCACTTTTCAGTCAAAAAATGTCCAAATTTTAGGACAAAGGGCACAGGGTGATGGTGAGAGCCCCCTGATCTCTCAATCTTTCTAATATTTAACAGACATTTAGTCAATAGGTAGATACAAACGTGAGTAAAAGGACTTTGGGTACACTTCCTGTCTTCTATGTTTACGGAGCGGCCAAAGTGCCAGTTGGATATTCAAAATATATAGCGAAAACCTACCCGAGACCGCTTAAATGAGGTTGAGACCCCCCTGGTCTTTCAATGTCCATAAAATTCAACCAAATCATTGACTCTGTATATATAAAGATTGTATTAGATGGATTTTCCAGAAAAACGTCATCTTCAATACCTACGGAGGGCTAAGATTGTCACTTTTCAGTCAAAAAATGTCCAAATTTTAGGACAAAGGGCACAGGGTGATGGTGAGAGCCCCCTGATCTCTCAATCTTTCTAATATTTAACAGACATTTAGTCAATAGGTAGATACAAACGTGAGTAAAAGGACTTTGGGTACACTTCCTGTCTTCTATGTTTACGGAGCGGCCAAAGTGCCAGTTGGATATTCAAAATATATAGCGAAAACCTACCCGAGACCGCTTAAATGAGGTTGAGACCCCCCTGGTCTTTCAATGTCCATAAAATTCAACCAAATCATTGACTCTGTATATATAAAGATTGTATTAGATGGATTTTCCAGAAAAACGTCATCTTCAATACCTACGGAGGGCTAAGATTGTCACTTTTCAGTCAAAAAATGTCCAAATTTTAGGACAAAGGGCACAGGGTGATGGTGAGAGCCCCCTGATCTCTCAATCTTTCTAATATTTAACAGACATTTAGTCAATAGGTAGATACAAACGTGAGTAAAAGGACTTTGGGTACACTTCCTGTCTTCTATGTTTACGGAGCGGCCAAAGTGCCAGTTGGATATTCAAAATATATAGCGAAAACCTACCCGAGACCGCTTAAATGAGGTTGAGACCCCCCTGGTCTTTCAATGTCCATAAAATTCAACCAAATCATTGACTCTGTATATATAAAGATTGTATTAGATGGATTTTCCAGAAAAACGTCATCTTCAATACCTACGGAGGGCTAAGATTGTCACTTTTCAGTCAAAAAATGTCCAAATTTTAGGACAAAGGGCACAGGGTGATGGTGAGAGCCCCCTGATCTCTCAATCTTTCTAATATTTAACAGACATTTAGTCAATAGGTAGATACAAACGTGAGTAAAAGGACTTTGGGTACACTTCCTGTCTTCTATGTTTACGGAGCGGCCAAAGTGCCAGTTGGATATTCAAAATATATAGCGAAAACCTACCCGAGACCGCTTAAATGAGGTTGAGACCCCCCTGGTCTTTCAATGTCCATAAAATTCAACCAAATCATTGACTCTGTATATATAAAGATTGTATTAGATGGATTTTCCAGAAAAACGTCATCTTCAATACCTACGGAGGGCTAAGATTGTCACTTTTCAGTCAAAAAATGTCCAAATTTTAGGACAAAGGGCACAGGGTGATGGTGAGAGCCCCCTGATCTCTCAATCTTTCTAATATTTAACAGACATTTAGTCAATAGGTAGATACAAACGTGAGTAAAAGGACTTTGGGTACACTTCCTGTCTTCTATGTTTACGGAGCGGCCAAAGTGCCAGTTGGATATTCAAAATATATAGCGAAAACCTACCCGAGACCGCTTAAATGAGGTTGAGACCCCCCTGGTCTTTCAATGTCCATAAAATTCAACCAAATCATTGACTCTGTATATATAAAGATTGTATTAGATGGATTTTCCAGAAAAACGTCATCTTCAATACCTACGGAGGGCTAAGATTGTCACTTTTCAGTCAAAAAATGTCCAAATTTTAGGACAAAGGGCACAGGGTGATGGTGAGAGCCCCCTGATCTCTCAATCTTTCTAATATTTAACAGACATTTAGTCAATAGGTAGATACAAACGTGAGTAAAAGGACTTTGGGTACACTTCCTGTCTTCTATGTTTACGGAGCGGCCAAAGTGCCAGTTGGATATTCAAAATATATAGCGAAAACCTACCCGAGACCGCTTAAATGAGGTTGAGACCCCCCTGGTCTTTCAATGTCCATAAAATTCAACCAAATCATTGACTCTGTATATATAAAGATTGTATTAGATGGATTTTCCAGAAAAACGTCATCTTCAATACCTACGGAGGGCTAAGATTGTCACTTTTCAGTCAAAAAATGTCCAAATTTTAGGACAAAGGGCACAGGGTGATGGTGAGAGCCCCCTGATCTCTCAATCTTTCTAATATTTAACAGACATTTAGTCAATAGGTAGATACAAACGTGAGTAAAAGGACTTTGGGTACACTTCCTGTCTTCTATGTTTACGGAGCGGCCAAAGTGCCAGTTGGATATTCAAAATATATAGCGAAAACCTACCCGAGACCGCTTAAATGAGGTTGAGACCCCCCTGGTCTTTCAATGTCCATAAAATTCAACCAAATCATTGACTCTGTATATATAAAGATTGTATTAGATGGATTTTCCAGAAAAACGTCATCTTCAATACCTACGGAGGGCTAAGATTGTCACTTTTCAGTCAAAAAATGTCCAAATTTTAGGACAAAGGGCACAGGGTGATGGTGAGAGCCCCCTGATCTCTCAATCTTTCTAATATTTAACAGACATTTAGTCAATAGGTAGATACAAACGTGAGTAAAAGGACTTTGGGTACACTTCCTGTCTTCTATGTTTACGGAGCGGCCAAAGTGCCAGTTGGATATTCAAAATATATAGCGAAAACCTACCCGAGACCGCTTAAATGAGGTTGAGACCCCCCTGGTCTTTCAATGTCCATAAAATTCAACCAAATCATTGACTCTGTATATATAAAGATTGTATTAGATGGATTTTCCAGAAAAACGTCATCTTCAATACCTACGGAGGGCTAAGATTGTCACTTTTCAGTCAAAAAATGTCCAAATTTTAGGACAAAGGGCACAGGGTGATGGTGAGAGCCCCCTGATCTCTCAATCTTTCTAATATTTAACAGACATTTAGTCAATAGGTAGATACAAACGTGAGTAAAAGGACTTTGGGTACACTTCCTGTCTTCTATGTTTACGGAGCGGCCAAAGTGCCAGTTGGATATTCAAAATATATAGCGAAAACCTACCCGAGACCGCTTAAATGAGGTTGAGACCCCCCTGGTCTTTCAATGTCCATAAAATTCAACCAAATCATTGACTCTGTATATATAAAGATTGTATTAGATGGATTTTCCAGAAAAACGTCATCTTCAATACCTACGGAGGGCTAAGATTGTCACTTTTCAGTCAAAAAATGTCCAAATTTTAGGACAAAGGGCACAGGGTGATGGTGAGAGCCCCCTGATCTCTCAATCTTTCTAATATTTAACAGACATTTAGTCAATAGGTAGATACAAACGTGAGTAAAAGGACTTTGGGTACACTTCCTGTCTTCTATGTTTACGGAGCGGCCAAAGTGCCAGTTGGATATTCAAAATATATAGCGAAAACCTACCCGAGACCGCTTAAATGAGGTTGAGACCCCCCTGGTCTTTCAATGTCCATAAAATTCAACCAAATCATTGACTCTGTATATATAAAGATTGTATTAGATGGATTTTCCAGAAAAACGTCATCTTCAATACCTACGGAGGGCTAAGATTGTCACTTTTCAGTCAAAAAATGTCCAAATTTTAGGACAAAGGGCACAGGGTGATGGTGAGAGCCCCCTGATCTCTCAATCTTTCTAATATTTAACAGACATTTAGTCAATAGGTAGATACAAACGTGAGTAAAAGGACTTTGGGTACACTTCCTGTCTTCTATGTTTACGGAGCGGCCAAAGTGCCAGTTGGATATTCAAAATATATAGCGAAAACCTACCCGAGACCGCTTAAATGAGGTTGAGACCCCCCTGGTCTTTCAATGTCCATAAAATTCAACCAAATCATTGACTCTGTATATATAAAGATTGTATTAGATGGATTTTCCAGAAAAACGTCATCTTCAATACCTACGGAGGGCTAAGATTGTCACTTTTCAGTCAAAAAATGTCCAAATTTTAGGACAAAGGGCACAGGGTGATGGTGAGAGCCCCCTGATCTCTCAATCTTTCTAATATTTAACAGACATTTAGTCAATAGGTAGATACAAACGTGAGTAAAAGGACTTTGGGTACACTTCCTGTCTTCTATGTTTACGGAGCGGCCAAAGTGCCAGTTGGATATTCAAAATATATAGCGAAAACCTACCCGAGACCGCTTAAATGAGGTTGAGACCCCCCTGGTCTTTCAATGTCCATAAAATTCAACCAAATCATTGACTCTGTATATATAAAGATTGTATTAGATGGATTTTCCAGAAAAACGTCATCTTCAATACCTACGGAGGGCTAAGATTGTCACTTTTCAGTCAAAAAATGTCCAAATTTTAGGACAAAGGGCACAGGGTGATGGTGAGAGCCCCCTGATCTCTCAATCTTTCTAATATTTAACAGACATTTAGTCAATAGGTAGATACAAACGTGAGTAAAAGGACTTTGGGTACACTTCCTGTCTTCTATGTTTACGGAGCGGCCAAAGTGCCAGTTGGATATTCAAAATATATAGCGAAAACCTACCCGAGACCGCTTAAATGAGGTTGAGACCCCCCTGGTCTTTCAATGTCCATAAAATTCAACCAAATCATTGACTCTGTATATATAAAGATTGTATTAGATGGATTTTCCAGAAAAACGTCATCTTCAATACCTACGGAGGGCTAAGATTGTCACTTTTCAGTCAAAAAATGTCCAAATTTTAGGACAAAGGGCACAGGGTGATGGTGAGAGCCCCCTGATCTCTCAATCTTTCTAATATTTAACAGACATTTAGTCAATAGGTAGATACAAACGTGAGTAAAAGGACTTTGGGTACACTTCCTGTCTTCTATGTTTACGGAGCGGCCAAAGTGCCAGTTGGATATTCAAAATATATAGCGAAAACCTACCCGAGACCGCTTAAATGAGGTTGAGACCCCCCTGGTCTTTCAATGTCCATAAAATTCAACCAAATCATTGACTCTGTATATATAAAGATTGTATTAGATGGATTTTCCAGAAAAACGTCATCTTCAATACCTACGGAGGGCTAAGATTGTCACTTTTCAGTCAAAAAATGTCCAAATTTTAGGACAAAGGGCACAGGGTGATGGTGAGAGCCCCCTGATCTCTCAATCTTTCTAATATTTAACAGACATTTAGTCAATAGGTAGATACAAACGTGAGTAAAAGGACTTTGGGTACACTTCCTGTCTTCTATGTTTACGGAGCGGCCAAAGTGCCAGTTGGATATTCAAAATATATAGCGAAAACCTACCCGAGACCGCTTAAATGAGGTTGAGACCCCCCTGGTCTTTCAATGTCCATAAAATTCAACCAAATCATTGACTCTGTATATATAAAGATTGTATTAGATGGATTTTCCAGAAAAACGTCATCTTCAATACCTACGGAGGGCTAAGATTGTCACTTTTCAGTCAAAAAATGTCCAAATTTTAGGACAAAGGGCACAGGGTGATGGTGAGAGCCCCCTGATCTCTCAATCTTTCTAATATTTAACAGACATTTAGTCAATAGGTAGATACAAACGTGAGTAAAAGGACTTTGGGTACACTTCCTGTCTTCTATGTTTACGGAGCGGCCAAAGTGCCAGTTGGATATTCAAAATATATAGCGAAAACCTACCCGAGACCGCTTAAATGAGGTTGAGACCCCCCTGGTCTTTCAATGTCCATAAAATTCAACCAAATCATTGACTCTGTATATATAAAGATTGTATTAGATGGATTTTCCAGAAAAACGTCATCTTCAATACCTACGGAGGGCTAAGATTGTCACTTTTCAGTCAAAAAATGTCCAAATTTTAGGACAAAGGGCACAGGGTGATGGTGAGAGCCCCCTGATCTCTCAATCTTTCTAATATTTAACAGACATTTAGTCAATAGGTAGATACAAACGTGAGTAAAAGGACTTTGGGTACACTTCCTGTCTTCTATGTTTACGGAGCGGCCAAAGTGCCAGTTGGATATTCAAAATATATAGCGAAAACCTACCCGAGACCGCTTAAATGAGGTTGAGACCCCCCTGGTCTTTCAATGTCCATAAAATTCAACCAAATCATTGACTCTGTATATATAAAGATTGTATTAGATGGATTTTCCAGAAAAACGTCATCTTCAATACCTACGGAGGGCTAAGATTGTCACTTTTCAGTCAAAAAATGTCCAAATTTTAGGACAAAGGGCACAGGGTGATGGTGAGAGCCCCCTGATCTCTCAATCTTTCTAATATTTAACAGACATTTAGTCAATAGGTAGATACAAACGTGAGTAAAAGGACTTTGGGTACACTTCCTGTCTTCTATGTTTACGGAGCGGCCAAAGTGCCAGTTGGATATTCAAAATATATAGCGAAAACCTACCCGAGACCGCTTAAATGAGGTTGAGACCCCCCTGGTCTTTCAATTGACTAAATGTCTGTTAAATATTAGAAAGATTGAGAGATCAGGGGGCTCTCACCATCACCCTGTGCCCATTGTCCTAAAATTTGGACATTTTTTGACTGAAAAGTGACAATCTTAGCCCTCCGTAGGTATTGAAGATGACGTTTTTCTGGAAAATCCATCTAATACAATCTTTATATATACAGAGTCAATGATTTGGTTGAATTTTATGGACATTGAAAGACCAGGGGGGTCTCAACCTCATTTAAGCGGTCTCGGGTAGGTTTTCGCTATATATTTTGAATATCCAACTGGCACTTTGGCCGCTCCGTAAACATAGAAGACAGGAAGTGTACCCAAAGTCCTTTTACTCACGTTTGTATCTACCTATTGACTAAATGTCTGTTAAATATTAGAAAGATTGAGAGATCAGGGGGCTCTCACCATCACCCTGTGCCCTTTGTCCTAAAATTTGGACATTTTTTGACTGAAAAGTGACAATCTTAGCCCTCCGTAGGTATTGAAGATGACGTTTTTCTGGAAAATCCATCTAATACAATCTTCATATATACAGAGTCAATGATTTGGTTGAATTTTATGGACATTGAAAGACCAGGGGGGTCTCAACCTCATTTAAGCGGTCTCGGGTAGGTTTTCGCTATATATTTTGAATATCCAACTGGCACTTTGGCCGCTCCGTAAACATAGAAGACAGGAAGTGTACCCAAAGTCCTTTTACTCACGTTTGTATCTACCTATTGACTAAATGTCTGTTAAATATTAGAAAGATTGAGAGATCAGGGGGCTCTCACCATCACCCTGTGCCCTTTGTCCTAAAATTTGGACATTTTTTGACTGAAAAGTGACAATCTTAGCCCTCCGTAGGTATTGAAGATGACGTTTTTCTGGAAAATCCATCTAATACAATCTTTATATATACAGAGTCAATGATTTGGTTGAATTTTATGGACATTGAAAGACCAGGGGGGTCTCAACCTCATTTAAGCGGTCTCGGGTAGGTTTTCGCTATATATTTTGAATATCCAACTGGCACTTTGGCCGCTCCGTAAACATAGAAGACAGGAAGTGTACCCAAAGTCCTTTTACTCACGTTTGTATCTACCTATTGACTAAATGTCTGTTAAATATTAGAAAGATTGAGAGATCAGGGGGCTCTCACCATCACCCTGTGCCCTTTGTCCTAAAATTTGGACATTTTTTGACTGAAAAGTGACAATCTTAGCCCTCCGTAGGTATTGAAGATGACGTTTTTCTGGAAAATCCATCTAATACAATCTTTATATATACAGAGTCAATGATTTGGTTGAATTTTATGGACATTGAAAGACCAGGGGGGTCTCAACCTCATTTAAGCGGTCTCGGGTAGGTTTTCGCTATATATTTTGAATATCCAACTGGCACTTTGGCCGCTCCGTAAACATAGAAGACAGGAAGTGTACCCAAAGTCCTTTTACTCACGTTTGTATCTACCTATTGACTAAATGTCTGTTAAATATTAGAAAGATTGAGAGATCAGGGGGCTCTCACCATCACCCTGTGCCCTTTGTCCTAAAATTTGGACATTTTTTGACTGAAAAGTGACAATCTTAGCCCTCCGTAGGTATTGAAGATGACGTTTTTCTGGAAAATCCATCTAATACAATCTTTATATATACAGAGTCAATGATTTGGTTGAATTTTATGGACATTGAAAGACCAGGGGGGTCTCAACCTCATTTAAGCGGTCTCGGGTAGGTTTTCGCTATATATTTTGAATATCCAACTGGCACTTTGGCCGCTCCGTAAACATAGAAGACAGGAAGTGTACCCAAAGTCCTTTTACTCACGTTTGTATCTACCTATTGACTAAATGTCTGTTAAATATTAGAAAGATTGAGAGATCAGGGGGCTCTCACCATCACCCTGTGCCCTTTGTCCTAAAATTTGGACATTTTTTGACTGAAAAGTGACAATCTTAGCCCTCCGTAGGTATTGAAGATGACGTTTTTCTGGAAAATCCATCTAATACAATCTTTATATATACAGAGTCAATGATTTGGTTGAATTTTATGGACATTGAAAGACCAGGGGGGTCTCAACCTCATTTAAGCGGTCTCGGGTAGGTTTTCGCTATATATTTTGAATATCCAACTGGCACTTTGGCCGCTCCGTAAACATAGAAGACAGGAAGTGTACCCAAAGTCCTTTTACTCACGTTTGTATCTACCTATTGACTAAATGTCTGTTAAATATTAGAAAGATTGAGAGATCAGGGGGCTCTCACCATCACCCTGTGCCCTTTGTCCTAAAATTTGGACATTTTTTGACTGAAAAGTGACAATCTTAGCCCTCCGTAGGTATTGAAGATGACGTTTTTCTGGAAAATCCATCTAATACAATCTTTATATATACAGAGTCAATGATTTGGTTGAATTTTATGGACATTGAAAGACCAGGGGGGTCTCAACCTCATTTAAGCGGTCTCGGGTAGGTTTTCGCTATATATTTTGAATATCCAACTGGCACTTTGGCCGCTCCGTAAACATAGAAGACAGGAAGTGTACCCAAAGTCCTTTTACTCACGTTTGTATCTACCTATTGACTAAATGTCTGTTAAATATTAGAAAGATTGAGAGATCAGGGGGCTCTCACCATCACCCTGTGCCCTTTGTCCTAAAATTTGGACATTTTTTGACTGAAAAGTGACAATCTTAGCCCTCCGTAGGTATTGAAGATGACGTTTTTCTGGAAAATCCATCTAATACAATCTTTATATATACAGAGTCAATGATTTGGTTGAATTTTATGGACATTGAAAGACCAGGGGGGTCTCAACCTCATTTAAGCGGTCTCGGGTAGGTTTTCGCTATATATTTTGAATATCCAACTGGCACTTTGGCCGCTCCGTAAACATAGAAGACAGGAAGTGTACCCAAAGTCCTTTTACTCACGTTTGTATCTACCTATTGACTAAATGTCTGTTAAATATTAGAAAGATTGAGAGATCAGGGGGCTCTCACCATCACCCTGTGCCCTTTGTCCTAAAATTTGGACATTTTTTGACTGAAAAGTGACAATCTTAGCCCTCCGTAGGTATTGAAGATGACGTTTTTCTGGAAAATCCATCTAATACAATCTTTATATATACAGAGTCAATGATTTGGTTGAATTTTATGGACATTGAAAGACCAGGGGGGTCTCAACCTCATTTAAGCGGTCTCGGGTAGGTTTTCGCTATATATTTTGAATATCCAACTGGCACTTTGGCCGCTCCGTAAACATAGAAGACAGGAAGTGTACCCAAAGTCCTTTTACTCACGTTTGTATCTACCTATTGACTAAATGTCTGTTAAATATTAGAAAGATTGAGAGATCAGGGGGCTCTCACCATCACCCTGTGCCCTTTGTCCTAAAATTTGGACATTTTTTGACTGAAAAGTGACAATCTTAGCCCTCCGTAGGTATTGAAGATGACGTTTTTCTGGAAAATCCATCTAATACAATCTTTATATATACAGAGTCAATGATTTGGTTGAATTTTATGGACATTGAAAGACCAGGGGGGTCTCAACCTCATTTAAGCGGTCTCGGGTAGGTTTTCGCTATATATTTTGAATATCCAACTGGCACTTTGGCCGCTCCGTAAACATAGAAGACAGGAAGTGTACCCAAAGTCCTTTTACTCACGTTTGTATCTACCTATTGACTAAATGTCTGTTAAATATTAGAAAGATTGAGAGATCAGGGGGCTCTCACCATCACCCTGTGCCCTTTGTCCTAAAATTTGGACATTTTTTGACTGAAAAGTGACAATCTTAGCCCTCCGTAGGTATTGAAGATGACGTTTTTCTGGAAAATCCATCTAATACAATCTTTATATATACAGAGTCAATGATTTGGTTGAATTTTATGGACATTGAAAGACCAGGGGGGTCTCAACCTCATTTAAGCGGTCTCGGGTAGGTTTTCGCTATATATTTTGAATATCCAACTGGCACTTTGGCCGCTCCGTAAACATAGAAGACAGGAAGTGTACCCAAAGTCCTTTTACTCACGTTTGTATCTACCTATTGACTAAATGTCTGTTAAATATTAGAAAGATTGAGAGATCAGGGGGCTCTCACCATCACCCTGTGCCCTTTGTCCTAAAATTTGGACATTTTTTGACTGAAAAGTGACAATCTTAGCCCTCCGTAGGTATTGAAGATGACGTTTTTCTGGAAAATCCATCTAATACAATCTTTATATATACAGAGTCAATGATTTGGTTGAATTTTATGGACATTGAAAGACCAGGGGGGTCTCAACCTCATTTAAGCGGTCTCGGGTAGGTTTTCGCTATATATTTTGAATATCCAACTGGCACTTTGGCCGCTCCGTAAACATAGAAGACAGGAAGTGTACCCAAAGTCCTTTTACTCACGTTTGTATCTACCTATTGACTAAATGTCTGTTAAATATTAGAAAGATTGAGAGATCAGGGGGCTCTCACCATCACCCTGTGCCCTTTGTCCTAAAATTTGGACATTTTTTGACTGAAAAGTGACAATCTTAGCCCTCCGTAGGTATTGAAGATGACGTTTTTCTGGAAAATCCATCTAATACAATCTTTATATATACAGAGTCAATGATTTGGTTGAATTTTATGGACATTGAAAGACCAGGGGGGTCTCAACCTCATTTAAGCGGTCTCGGGTAGGTTTTCGCTATATATTTTGAATATCCAACTGGCACTTTGGCCGCTCCGTAAACATAGAAGACAGGAAGTGTACCCAAAGTCCTTTTACTCACGTTTGTATCTACCTATTGACTAAATGTCTGTTAAATATTAGAAAGATTGAGAGATCAGGGGGCTCTCACCATCACCCTGTGCCCTTTGTCCTAAAATTTGGACATTTTTTGACTGAAAAGTGACAATCTTAGCCCTCCGTAGGTATTGAAGATGACGTTTTTCTGGAAAATCCATCTAATACAATCTTTATATATACAGAGTCAATGATTTGGTTGAATTTTATGGACATTGAAAGACCAGGGGGGTCTCAACCTCATTTAAGCGGTCTCGGGTAGGTTTTCGCTATATATTTTGAATATCCAACTGGCACTTTGGCCGCTCCGTAAACATAGAAGACAGGAAGTGTACCCAAAGTCCTTTTACTCACGTTTGTATCTACCTATTGACTAAATGTCTGTTAAATATTAGAAAGATTGAGAGATCAGGGGGCTCTCACCATCACCCTGTGCCCTTTGTCCTAAAATTTGGACATTTTTTGACTGAAAAGTGACAATCTTAGCCCTCCGTAGGTATTGAAGATGACGTTTTTCTGGAAAATCCATCTAATACAATCTTTATATATACAGAGTCAATGATTTGGTTGAATTTTATGGACATTGAAAGACCAGGGGGGTCTCAACCTCATTTAAGCGGTCTCGGGTAGGTTTTCGCTATATATTTTGAATATCCAACTGGCACTTTGGCCGCTCCGTAAACATAGAAGACAGGAAGTGTACCCAAAGTCCTTTTACTCACGTTTGTATCTACCTATTGACTAAATGTCTGTTAAATATTAGAAAGATTGAGAGATCAGGGGGCTCTCACCATCACCCTGTGCCCTTTGTCCTAAAATTTGGACATTTTTTGACTGAAAAGTGACAATCTTAGCCCTCCGTAGGTATTGAAGATGACGTTTTTCTGGAAAATCCATCTAATACAATCTTTATATATACAGAGTCAATGATTTGGTTGAATTTTATGGACATTGAAAGACCAGGGGGGTCTCAACCTCATTTAAGCGGTCTCGGGTAGGTTTTCGCTATATATTTTGAATATCCAACTGGCACTTTGGCCGCTCCGTAAACATAGAAGACAGGAAGTGTACCCAAAGTCCTTTTACTCACGTTTGTATCTACCTATTGACTAAATGTCTGTTAAATATTAGAAAGATTGAGAGATCAGGGGGCTCTCACCATCACCCTGTGCCCTTTGTCCTAAAATTTGGACATTTTTTGACTGAAAAGTGACAATCTTAGCCCTCCGTAGGTATTGAAGATGACGTTTTTCTGGAAAATCCATCTAATACAATCTTTATATATACAGAGTCAATGATTTGGTTGAATTTTATGGACATTGAAAGACCAGGGGGGTCTCAACCTCATTTAAGCGGTCTCGGGTAGGTTTTCGCTATATATTTTGAATATCCAACTGGCACTTTGGCCGCTCCGTAAACATAGAAGACAGGAAGTGTACCCAAAGTCCTTTTACTCACGTTTGTATCTACCTATTGACTAAATGTCTGTTAAATATTAGAAAGATTGAGAGATCAGGGGGCTCTCACCATCACCCTGTGCCCTTTGTCCTAAAATTTGGACATTTTTTGACTGAAAAGTGACAATCTTAGCCCTCCGTAGGTATTGAAGATGACGTTTTTCTGGAAAATCCATCTAATACAATCTTTATATATACAGAGTCAATGATTTGGTTGAATTTTATGGACATTGAAAGACCAGGGGGGTCTCAACCTCATTTAAGCGGTCTCGGGTAGGTTTTCGCTATATATTTTGAATATCCAACTGGCACTTTGGCCGCTCCGTAAACATAGAAGACAGGAAGTGTACCCAAAGTCCTTTTACTCACGTTTGTATCTACCTATTGACTAAATGTCTGTTAAATATTAGAAAGATTGAGAGATCAGGGGGCTCTCACCATCACCCTGTGCCCTTTGTCCTAAAATTTGGACATTTTTTGACTGAAAAGTGACAATCTTAGCCCTCCGTAGGTATTGAAGATGACGTTTTTCTGGAAAATCCATCTAATACAATCTTTATATATACAGAGTCAATGATTTGGTTGAATTTTATGGACATTGAAAGACCAGGGGGGTCTCAACCTCATTTAAGCGGTCTCGGGTAGGTTTTCGCTATATATTTTGAATATCCAACTGGCACTTTGGCCGCTCCGTAAACATAGAAGACAGGAAGTGTACCCAAAGTCCTTTTACTCACGTTTGTATCTACCTATTGACTAAATGTCTGTTAAATATTAGAAAGATTGAGAGATCAGGGGGCTCTCACCATCACCCTGTGCCCTTTGTCCTAAAATTTGGACATTTTTTGACTGAAAAGTGACAATCTTAGCCCTCCGTAGGTATTGAAGATGACGTTTTTCTGGAAAATCCATCTAATACAATCTTTATATATACAGAGTCAATGATTTGGTTGAATTTTATGGACATTGAAAGACCAGGGGGGTCTCAACCTCATTTAAGCGGTCTCGGGTAGGTTTTCGCTATATATTTTGAATATCCAACTGGCACTTTGGCCGCTCCGTAAACATAGAAGACAGGAAGTGTACCCAAAGTCCTTTTACTCACGTTTGTATCTACCTATTGACTAAATGTCTGTTAAATATTAGAAAGATTGAGAGATCAGGGGGCTCTCACCATCACCCTGTGCCCTTTGTCCTAAAATTTGGACATTTTTTGACTGAAAAGTGACAATCTTAGCCCTCCGTAGGTATTGAAGATGACGTTTTTCTGGAAAATCCATCTAATACAATCTTTATATATACAGAGTCAATGATTTGGTTGAATTTTATGGACATTGAAAGACCAGGGGGGTCTCAACCTCATTTAAGCGGTCTCGGGTAGGTTTTCGCTATATATTTTGAATATCCAACTGGCACTTTGGCCGCTCCGTAAACATAGAAGACAGGAAGTGTACCCAAAGTCCTTTTACTCACGTTTGTATCTACCTATTGACTAAATGTCTGTTAAATATTAGAAAGATTGAGAGATCAGGGGGCTCTCACCATCACCCTGTGCCCTTTGTCCTAAAATTTGGACATTTTTTGACTGAAAAGTGACAATCTTAGCCCTCCGTAGGTATTGAAGATGACGTTTTTCTGGAAAATCCATCTAATACAATCTTTATATATACAGAGTCAATGATTTGGTTGAATTTTATGGACATTGAAAGACCAGGGGGGTCTCAACCTCATTTAAGCGGTCTCGGGTAGGTTTTCGCTATATATTTTGAATATCCAACTGGCACTTTGGCCGCTCCGTAAACATAGAAGACAGGAAGTGTACCCAAAGTCCTTTTACTCACGTTTGTATCTACCTATTGACTAAATGTCTGTTAAATATTAGAAAGATTGAGAGATCAGGGGGCTCTCACCATCACCCTGTGCCCTTTGTCCTAAAATTTGGACATTTTTTGACTGAAAAGTGACAATCTTAGCCCTCCGTAGGTATTGAAGATGACGTTTTTCTGGAAAATCCATCTAATACAATCTTTATATATACAGAGTCAATGATTTGGTTGAATTTTATGGACATTGAAAGACCAGGGGGGTCTCAACCTCATTTAAGCGGTCTCGGGTAGGTTTTCGCTATATATTTTGAATATCCAACTGGCACTTTGGCCGCTCCGTAAACATAGAAGACAGGAAGTGTACCCAAAGTCCTTTTACTCACGTTTGTATCTACCTATTGACTAAATGTCTGTTAAATATTAGAAAGATTGAGAGATCAGGGGGCTCTCACCATCACCCTGTGCCCTTTGTCCTAAAATTTGGACATTTTTTGACTGAAAAGTGACAATCTTAGCCCTCCGTAGGTATTGAAGATGACGTTTTTCTGGAAAATCCATCTAATACAATCTTTATATATACAGAGTCAATGATTTGGTTGAATTTTATGGACATTGAAAGACCAGGGGGGTCTCAACCTCATTTAAGCGGTCTCGGGTAGGTTTTCGCTATATATTTTGAATATCCAACTGGCACTTTGGCCGCTCCGTAAACATAGAAGACAGGAAGTGTACCCAAAGTCCTTTTACTCACGTTTGTATCTACCTATTGACTAAATGTCTGTTAAATATTAGAAAGATTGAGAGATCAGGGGGCTCTCACCATCACCCTGTGCCCTTTGTCCTAAAATTTGGACATTTTTTGACTGAAAAGTGACAATCTTAGCCCTCCGTAGGTATTGAAGATGACGTTTTTCTGGAAAATCCATCTAATACAATCTTTATATATACAGAGTCAATGATTTGGTTGAATTTTATGGACATTGAAAGACCAGGGGGGTCTCAACCTCATTTAAGCGGTCTCGGGTAGGTTTTCGCTATATATTTTGAATATCCAACTGGCACTTTGGCCGCTCCGTAAACATAGAAGACAGGAAGTGTACCCAAAGTCCTTTTACTCACGTTTGTATCTACCTATTGACTAAATGTCTGTTAAATATTAGAAAGATTGAGAGATCAGGGGGCTCTCACCATCACCCTGTGCCCTTTGTCCTAAAATTTGGACATTTTTTGACTGAAAAGTGACAATCTTAGCCCTCCGTAGGTATTGAAGATGACGTTTTTCTGGAAAATCCATCTAATACAATCTTTATATATACAGAGTCAATGATTTGGTTGAATTTTATGGACATTGAAAGACCAGGGGGGTCTCAACCTCATTTAAGCGGTCTCGGGTAGGTTTTCGCTATATATTTTGAATATCCAACTGGCACTTTGGCCGCTCCGTAAACATAGAAGACAGGAAGTGTACCCAAAGTCCTTTTACTCACGTTTGTATCTACCTATTGACTAAATGTCTGTTAAATATTAGAAAGATTGAGAGATCAGGGGGCTCTCACCATCACCCTGTGCCCTTTGTCCTAAAATTTGGACATTTTTTGACTGAAAAGTGACAATCTTAGCCCTCCGTAGGTATTGAAGATGACGTTTTTCTGGAAAATCCATCTAATACAATCTTTATATATACAGAGTCAATGATTTGGTTGAATTTTATGGACATTGAAAGACCAGGGGGGTCTCAACCTCATTTAAGCGGTCTCGGGTAGGTTTTCGCTATATATTTTGAATATCCAACTGGCACTTTGGCCGCTCCGTAAACATAGAAGACAGGAAGTGTACCCAAAGTCCTTTTACTCACGTTTGTATCTACCTATTGACTAAATGTCTGTTAAATATTAGAAAGATTGAGAGATCAGGGGGCTCTCACCATCACCCTGTGCCCTTTGTCCTAAAATTTGGACATTTTTTGACTGAAAAGTGACAATCTTAGCCCTCCGTAGGTATTGAAGATGACGTTTTTCTGGAAAATCCATCTAATACAATCTTTATATATACAGAGTCAATGATTTGGTTGAATTTTATGGACATTGAAAGACCAGGGGGGTCTCAACCTCATTTAAGCGGTCTCGGGTAGGTTTTCGCTATATATTTTGAATATCCAACTGGCACTTTGGCCGCTCCGTAAACATAGAAGACAGGAAGTGTACCCAAAGTCCTTTTACTCACGTTTGTATCTACCTATTGACTAAATGTCTGTTAAATATTAGAAAGATTGAGAGATCAGGGGGCTCTCACCATCACCCTGTGCCCTTTGTCCTAAAATTTGGACATTTTTTGACTGAAAAGTGACAATCTTAGCCCTCCGTAGGTATTGAAGATGACGTTTTTCTGGAAAATCCATCTAATACAATCTTTATATATACAGAGTCAATGATTTGGTTGAATTTTATGGACATTGAAAGACCAGGGGGGTCTCAACCTCATTTAAGCGGTCTCGGGTAGGTTTTCGCTATATATTTTGAATATCCAACTGGCACTTTGGCCGCTCCGTAAACATAGAAGACAGGAAGTGTACCCAAAGTCCTTTTACTCACGTTTGTATCTACCTATTGACTAAATGTCTGTTAAATATTAGAAAGATTGAGAGATCAGGGGGCTCTCACCATCACCCTGCATGTGCCCTTTTTTTGACTGAAAAGTGACAATCTTAGCCCTCCGTAGATATTTCTATTTATAGTTAAAAAAAATTCTTGAGTTATTGTTTTTTCTTTTTGTCGTAAGAAACATTATACACAAAAGTACATCTTTGAAGTCGTTTTTATGACAAAACTCTATATTACATACAGACAAATAAGTCGCACGGAAAAGGGTTTATATTCGAGGACAACGAGAAATTGCGACAGCTTGAAAAGGTCATTTAATGATTCCTACGTATCTTATCAGTCCTTTTGACTATGAAAATCGTGCTTTTAATGATTTCCAGTATTTAATTTTCTTATGATTTTTCATTAAATTTTGAATATCAAACTGGCTGCTAGCAGCCGGTTGGATATTGAATATCGAATAACGAATAACGAACCGGCTGCTAACTTCACATACATCGTGTGGTCTAGCGGGACGGCTGCAGTGCAGGCGATTTGGTGTCACGATATCACAGTAGCATGGGTTCGAATCCCGGCGAGGGAAGAACCAAAAATTTGCGAAAGCAAATTTACAGATCTAACATTGTTGGGTTGATGTTTAGACGAGTTGTATATACATTATGTACACAGCCATGTATCACCATCATTGATGGCGATCCGATGGATACATCTGTTGTAGGGTTGTCACTGACTCAGACGTACTTATGAATATAATTATTTTCTGTGACTGTATCTTACATTAATTTGTAGGATCCTTTACTATAGATAATTTAGCTGATCTGTAACAATAACATCTTCATGCCTTATATATCATGTACTGTAGTACGCCGCTAGATTAAAACTGACGTGGAAAGGTAACACATGCCCACCGAAAGCTCTTTTTTTGAGAGCCCAGGTGGTCGTGTGGTCTAGCGGGACGGCTGCAGTGCAGGCGATTTGGTGTCACGATATCACAGTAGCATGGGTTCGAATCCCGGCGAGGGAAGAACCAAAAATTTGCGAAAGCAAATTTACAGATCTAACATTGTTGGGTTGATGTTTAGACGAGTTGTATATACATTATGTACACAGCCATGTATCACCATCATTGATGGCGATCCGATGGATACATCTGTTGTAGGGTTGTCACTGACTCAGACGTACTTATGAATATAATTATTTTCTGTGACTGTATCTTACATTAATTTGTAGAATCCTTTACTATAGATAATTTAGCTGATCTGTAACAATAACATCTTCATGCCTTATATATCATGTACTGTAGTACGCCGCTAGATTAAAACTGACGTGGAAAGGTAACACATGCCCACCGAAAGCTCTTTTTTTGAGAGCCCAGGTGGTCGTGTGGTCTAGCGGGACGGCTGCAGTGCAGGCGATTTGGTGTCACGATATCACAGTAGCATGGGTTCGAATCCCGGAGAGGGAAGAACCAAAAATTTGCGAAAGCAAATTTACAGATCTAACATTGTTGGGTTGATGTTTAGACGAGTTGTATATACATTATGTACACAGCCATGTATCACCATCATTGATGGCGATCCGATGGATACATCTGTTGTAGGGTTGTCACTGACTCAGACGTACTTATGAATATAATTATTTTCTGTGACTGTATCTTACATTAATTTGTAGGATCCTTTACTATAGATAATTTAGCTGATCTGTAACAATAACATCTTCATGCCTTATATATCATGTACTGTAGTACGCCGCTAGATTAAAACTGACGTGGAAAGGTAACACATGCCCACCGAAAGCTCTTTTTTTGAGAGCCCAGGTGGTCGTGTGGTCTAGCGGGACGGCTGCAGTGCAGGCGATTTGGTGTCACGATATCACAGTAGCATGGGTTCGAATCCCGGCGGGGGAAGAACCAAAAATTTGCGAAAGCAAATTTACAGATCTAACATTGTTGGGTTGATGTTTAGACGAGTTGTATATACATTATGTACACAGCCATGTATCACCATCATTGATGGCGATCCGATGGATACATCTGTTGTAGGGTTGTCACTGCCTCAGACGTACTTATGAATATAATTATTTTCTGTGACTGTATCTTACATTAATTTGTAGGATCCTTTACTATAGATAATTTAGCTGATCTGTAACAATAACATCTTCATGCCTTATATATCATGTACTGTAGTACGCCGCTAGATTAAAACTGACGTGGAAAGGTAACACATGCCCACCGAAAGCTCTTTTTTTGAGAGCCCAGGTGGTCGTGTGGTCTAGCGGGACGGCTGCAGTGCAGGCGATTTGGTGTCACGATATCACAGTAGCATGGGTTCGAATCCCGGCGAGGGAAGAACCAAAAATTTGCGAAAGCAAATTTACAGATCTAACATTGTTGGGTTGATGTTTAGACGAGTTGTATATACATTATGTACACAGCCATGTATCACCATCATTGATGGCGATCCGATGGATACATCTGTTGTAGGGTTGTCACTGACTCAGACGTACTTATGAATATAATTATTTTCTGTGACTGTATCTTACATTAATTTGTAGGATCCTTTACTATAGATAATTTAGCTGATCTGTAACAATAACATCTTCATGCCTTATATATCATGTACTGTAGTACGCCGCTAGATTAAAACTGACGTGGAAAGGTAACACATGCCCACCGAAAGCTCTTTTTTTGAGAGCCCAGGTGGTCGTGTGGTCTAGCGGGACGGCTGCAGTGCAGGCGATTTGGTGTCACGATATCACAGTAGCATGGGTTCGAATCCCGGCGAGGGAAGAACCAAAAATTTGCGAAAGCAAATTTACAGATCTAACATTGTTGGGTTGATGTTTAGACGAGTTATATATATATATATATATATATATATATAAATATGCAAAAACATATCCTCATTTTGTCATTGTTATAAAGGTATTTCATGTTAACTTTGCCTTTTTTTCCTGAATATTTTGTGAAATCTTCAACAATGGACCACAAAATTGCACTGTACATAAGTCCAGTCAAACTAAGATTTAACCTCAAACTAATTGCAACAGAAAATGTTTTAGTTCTAATATATAGCATTATGCCCATAATATACACAGAAAAAAAGTCCCATAAAATCTAACTTGACATGCTTGAGGAAAATTCAAAATCAGCATTTTTAATTTCCTATGGAAATAAACATTGGAAGGGGAGATAACTCCACAAAAATGAGTCTTTTATGGTGAGTTTTTGGTTGATTTTCTTGAAATTTATGTAAAGTACGATACTTTGATGGGGTTTTAAGTTGATATTTGAATGAATTATGTAATCTTCTGCTCATGAAATGTACAAAACCAAAGTGTTATAGGTAGTTTTATTTTCTTTGTGCATTTTTCATTAAAGAAATTGCAAATTTAAAGCTCTGTGACCATTTTGAAAAAAATAATGTGAAAATTTGGTATTGTTTATATCTGTATATTATATTTTTTCGGCATCTAACTTGTCTAAAGAAACTTTAAACAAGAAAAAGAATAATACATGCTTAAATATTTTTATTAAATTTGAGATTCTTTACAATGACTTGTTGAAAAATTCAATAAATGGTCAACTAATGAATTAAGAAATCTAATTTATAGCTTGATAAAAGATAGGAAAACACCTTTAGAGTTGTTTGCTATACCCTACAGACCGCTAAATAATGAAGAATCAATACATTCTGATGAATAGAAGTGGTAAACATATAAATTTGAATCAATTTCAATTGATATTACTGCCTTTTTTTCAAAAGTTATCTCCCTTTTCAATGCAACTCTTGGAATTTTAAATGGTGTTTTTTTAAGTCTTCCTCAAATAAGATATTATGGGACTTTTTTCTGTGTATATTTGGGATATAATGCTAAAGATTAAAACTTAAAAATCTTCTGTTGCAATTACTTTCAGGTTAGGGTCAAATTTATGATGTGTTTGTAGATCTTACTTTACTGAACATTCTTGTTGCTACAATTATCTTTATCTATAATGAACTTGGCCCAGTAATTACAGTGGAAAATATTAACTAAAAATTTACAAAATTTACAAAAATTAATATAAAGGGCAATAACTCCTTAAGGTAGATACATGGTATACCACCATCTTACAATCACAGTAAAAAATTGATCAAGTTATTTGCCTCAATCTGCAAATCTGGAGATAGATTTTCAATTTAAAGGATAGACTGTTAAACAATATTAACAAAACTTGATAATTTACTGTATAATACAAAATATTTAAACTAATATCATTTGTTTTGCTTTTAGAATATTTTTTTCAAACGAGCCATTTAAGAGAAGATAACTCTTTTAGTAAAAAAATTATACTGGACTGATAGGGAATTTTTTTCTTTTTACTTGTAGGAAGAAAACAAGTTCGGTGACACCATGTTTTCTTTTCATTTTCTTTAAATATATTACAAAACCTATCTGTTCACAATTTATTTCAAAATTCTATCCCATAGATTTTTTTTTATGCACACAAATGTGTTTTTTCATGAACAACCCCTGTGAAAAAGAATCCCAGATAATGGATTTATCCTAGGTAATCCCAGGATTGTCCCAGGACGTCCCAGCCTTACTTTGTGGGTGAACCTGGGAAAAGCTGGGATATTCATTTTATATGGGACAACCTAGGATTCCCACAAATTATATGAGCTGGAAAAAGCTGGGATATCTAAGGACATCCTGGGATTATTGGAAATTTGTGGCAAGAGCTGGGACAGATAAGAATAGCACAAGTCCCAGAAATACTTAGTTGTTTTTTCAATTTGCAGAACTCTGGGATTAAGCAAGGACTTTCTAGGATTTGTAAAGACAAGAGTAAAAATGTTAGAGTCCAAACTTTTTATGTCTGAGAAATTTTTGTTAAAAAAGATACAAATTGTGAACATGTGCATGAACATTATCTTTATACACAGTAATTTTAGAAATGTTAAATAATTAAACTTGATTTGTGAAAATTAATTTTCTAGCCAATTGTTCAGTGAAAATTATGAATTTTAAGTACATTATCATTCAATCCATTCAGGAACTTTGTCCATATAAATTTGGTAGTCTGGCAATGCAAGGATATTTTGTGTTTCCATCAAGATAAAGCAGTTTTTCTTGGATATTTTCAACTAATATAACACAGTTTTTGGCATTCAGATCTTCAGGGTTCACAGTAATTAAATGACTGATAGACCTATGAACCAATGCCATTTCTTCCTTTAGTGTAATGTATTTCACAATTGCCGCACATTTGTTACTCTTACGGTGCAATACAAAATATTGAATAGATGCTATCTGGGAAGAATTGTCAGAAGTGCATGTATTAATATTATTTATCAACACTACATGGCCAATTCTCTTGGTCATTCTACTATAGATTTTGGAGAATATAACTTGGTCATTTTTGACTATGCGTCCAACTTTTGAAATTGTTCCTAAACTACTATCATCATCTGGCTGTGGTAAATTCAATACTTGTCTGAGTTGTCTTAAAATATCTGCTTCAAGAATTTCTGTCTTCATTCCCCCTGCAATTTTACAATTTTCTGCAACATGTTTTATTTTTATTGCTCTTCTTGTGTTCATTGCTTCTACGACAAAATTTCTTAATTCTGAGTTGGCCATTTTAGAACAATCAACAGTGAGTCGTTTTCTTGCCTGCATAGACCACAAAATTTGGGAACAAACATCTCCTGTACCATGTGCAGATTCCAAAATTGTACCATTCATATCTTCAAATGCGAAGCATGACCATGCCCAGAGTGGTCCCAATTTTCTGACATACGATGTAAGATGTCGGCAAGTATTGTGCAGATTTATTGTACAATTATTTACTCCATATAAGTTGCCAAACTGCATAATATAAGTTCAAAATATGTTCTGCATGATTTAACTGCACTGCAGTGATCTTGTCACTTAATAATATATATATTCCCTCCACAAGGAGGCAATGATGATTGAAGTATTCAGACACCATGATATCAATCAAACACGGTACAGAATAAAAAAGTAACCACATCTGGAGTTCGGATGCTTTCAAATGATGCATATTATTTTCAATTTTCCTTGGAAGTCTTGTAATGTCGTCAGTAGGCTTCATCTTCTTAAGTTTTTTGTCAATTTGTTTTATGGCCCTTCCAATGAAGTAAGGTTTACCAGCATGTGATGATGAAAACCAAAGTTTCATCAACATTTTGGTTACACCAAGTAAAACTCCATGCATGTAGTCTGGAACCAGTCCCCAGACCATATCAAACCATTCTAGCCCATGCAATGACGATACCCCTTTAACTCCCATCTCAGGCTTATTTGTCTGAAGCGCAGCTAGTCCACAAGCTAGGATTTCTATAAAAAAAAAATAACTGAACATGCGTTATCATTTCAACAATAAACAAAGACAATTGTCAATCATGTCAGTTATTTAATATGTTTCATGTTTTTATAATCATTGATATTTTTAATCAAACGCTTTCAATATTTCTTATTTCAGAAAATAAAAATATCCATGTTCATGGTTGTATGTTAAATACTGTGTGTAAAAGATTACACATGTACACCAGGTGCATGTTTTTTTGCTCTGTGTTGAAGATTTTATGACAGCCTACATCACTGCTTATTCATTTATTCATCATGATAATTACTTGTTTTATTGGGAGTAGTTGTCTCATTGGCAATCATACATAAATATATCTACCACATTATCTTATTTTTACATTTTTTATAATCATCATTTTACATGCATGACATGCAGACATGTATAATCTTAATTACCTGCTGAATTTCTGACTTTATACAAATCACTATCATTACGGTGTGGATAAACTCTGGTATGACCACGTCCTTGCTTCACCACTTCACCAGGATCTTCACATGTAATACAGCTGTTTTTTCCATTGTGTTGGGTCATTTCAGTCAAATACGCTTTTGCTTGCAAATCCATTGTACTTGCCAATAGAAGACCTCTGGTAAGAACTGTCTTACCATCTACAGATATGGATACCCCATTGTCTTTTAGGTCTATCATGTGTTCAATAAAGGGCTGCAAAAATGTCCTGAAGACCGGTTTACCTTTGGACTGCCAAATACCCCATATTATCATGTTTCTCCTGGAGAATCTTAAAACTGGTGGTAATTCGTTGATAACAAGATAGATTGGCCATATTGAAACACCGGATGATTTGAATAATGGAACACCATCGGTGTTGAAAAGCAAAGTGAAATTATCCTTTCCATTCATAAACTGGCCAGGCTTACATAAATCTCTGTACATTTCTCCTGTAACTATATCAGTCACATCAGTTGTTGCTTTACAGTCAGCACGGTACTTCACTATACTTGACCATATGCCCTCCCTTTGTAATATATCCTTTATTTGTTGTTTCACTGGTAGACAGGTAAAGTATGTTTTCTTTCTTTTCAGTTGCTGCTTGTTAATTGGCCCTTTATACCTTATGCCATTACATCCTGCTATTGCACATTGAAAAATGTCTTCTTCAGTATACAGTGTATAACATTTGTCACAGAATTCATATATGTGTCTCAGTTGAACCAATACAGGCTTTTAATTTATTAGGATCTTTGACTTTGTTTTCAGGGTTAAAAATGTTAAGGATTTTAACTACATCACGAGATCCACTCTCTCCTAAATGGTATCTTAACAGCAGGGATAGTAATGCCATGTCTTTTTCTTCATCATGGGTCAGTTTTGTCTGTGATTCTGAATTAGCGATTTCTGGCTGATCGAAACTTGAGTCATCACTTAATATGTTGTCCTCAGTATCAGTATCTAATTCAGAAGATGAAGATATATCTGATTCAAAATCTGCATCAATATCACTATCAGAGTCTCTAGAAATAGATGTTGCAGATGAATCACAATCAGATAATTCAGCAGCAGCTGCCTCACATTCCCATGCTCCTGGGAAAGATTGCATTGTCTTATCATATACATTTTGTACATGTATTTCTGCTGAATTGCTGTTCAAGACCTCATGTTCATTTAAAACAGATATGCTTTCTAACATACCAGTTTCAAGTTTGTTCTGGGAAGATGTGCATTCATTATATGAAACAGTATGTGCAAGTTCTTCTTCATGTATTGACGATGAATGACAACTTTCTAAATTTGATAAAGATGAAGATTCAGCAGTTTCTGATCTTGTTTCAAATGTTGTGGATTCCTCTTGGCATTCTAGATCTAACTGTCCTGATACTGTTACAGACTGGATACATGTTTCTTGGTCAAATTTTCTTTTTCGAAACGCTGTTGTCCTAGGAATTGGTACTGCAGAATTGCTTACGTAAAGTTTGTACTTCTTCGCTTCATGGTCAGCTAGAATATAAAAAAAAATTGGATGTCTTAATAGTTATTCAATGAAAAATATGTTTATCATATCAGTGTTTATTTTCATTACAGTCGAATGCAAATAATAAATATACTGTTGATAATTCATTTTGAAATTAATGCAATGTTTTAAAACAGGCCATTCCATTTAATTTCTGAACAGAAGTGGGGATAAAACACTACATGTACCTTGTCAAAGACCCTTAAGAAATTAAATGCTCAAGCAATTTCAATCCCCCAGATGCTCATGATGTTTGACTAGGAACCCATCAGAAATCCTTAAAGAAAATACCCCTCTAAAAAAAACCAAATATGTAGCTCTCACATAGATTATGAGCCAACACTTGAAAAATGTTACAAATGTATGCCCCAGAAAAAAATCCCCCTTTTTTTCAGATACTAAATGGAATGTGAATGGTCAATGATTTTCAACAAACACTATCTTTATAAAATTTAAAAAAAAGAAGAAAAATATATGCAAGTTTAAAAAATTATAAACTTGTATTTGAAGCTTAAAGAAGATCGGGAGAAAATAGTAAAAACTACACTATAATTTAGAGACGGTAAATAATTGTGAATGTCCGGCATCATGTGTGGTATCATGTTACATTTTTACTGGTGCCTTTTAACTTTCAAATGCATACAATTTACACAATGACGTCCTAGTTCTGAACAAAACAATTTCTAATCTTACGTTTTATGCCATGTATTTTTTCTCTATGGGATATCAATCTCTGTTTTCTACTCAACAGTTTGCCACAAATTTCGCACTCTTCGACTTCATTCATTGTTATTGTTTTCTTCCATTAAGAAAATTCTAGAGCGCTTCCGAAAATCACGATAAAGCATGATAATTCTAGAGAGTTTCCGAAAATCACGGTAAAGCTAAAACCGAAAAGGCAAATAACAAACCTTAATAATTATTTGTTCTTCGTGCTTTTGTGATGTTGTTTATTCCCATCTTCTAATAAACGATTAAAAACGATGATAATCCCTACCACATACGTATCACGTTTTAAAACACATCGAAAGCGCGTTAATATTATCGGTATTTACTCGTCGGTGTTTAGATGCATCTCTATTTCCCGTATTTGGTAAACAGAAAGTAACTTGACACCTAGCGCTATTTTCAAATAACTTGAACGACTACAGTTACAGCCACGATTACAAAGAAACAGAAATGCAAGCCCAGAATAAATTTGCTGTGATGTTATGGCCGACTGACAGTGGTAAAATGTCAGTACATAGTCTGGGGAAAATTAAAGAGCCTCTTAAGCCATGGAATGACTTTAAACTCGGCGACAAAGGAAAGGCATCATATCCCGGGTACAAAGAGTTGTGGGATTTTGAAATTTTAGCCATTGGTGGTAAGAACGCACGATACTTCCCTAATGCATGTATGAAAACAAAGAATGTTATGCATGTCGTCCTGATTAGAAATGCATGGAACAACAATAGGTATATCAAGAACAAGAAGAAAATATGAATCTTGTAAGTAAGATATTTATGGTCATGATTCAAATTAAAACAATCCTCATAAATATATTTTAAGACATTATATATTATTGTTTATGAAATAAAAGACATCTATACAAATGAACAATTTAATGATGGAAAAACAATGACATTTACACATAGATACCAAAAAAACAAAGCACTTAAATGCATATATTTGAACATGTTTAATTACCACGGTACTATGATTTCCCTTTTATGTTCAATCAAAATCTATTTGGTGTTATTAAACAGATATATCATGTTATGGCTTGGGAAATAACACAGTCCCTTGACTGGTATTTTTCGCAAAAACCCCTCCCTTACATGATATACATGTATCTGTTCAATAAACGTATTTACACTTTTGGTATTTAGCTGTATCTTGCCTCCGAATGACCTTATATCACCTCCGCAGTGGCGGATCCAGGGGGGGGGGTTCCGGGGGTGCCCACCCCCCCTTTATTTTTGCCGATCAATGCATTTGTATCGGGACATATGTTTTGCACCCCCTGACAATAATTTATTGTATAATTTGTTCCACTGTGGGAGAGTGCTAACACACGAGGACGGAATAATTTTAACTAACATTTAAACAACAAAAACATTGTATTAATATTTTATTATGCCCCACCTAGTAAATGTAGTAGAGGAGCATTATGTTTTCTGGTCTGTGTGTCTGTTCGTCAGTCAAATAGCTCCCTTAAGCATGTTAAAGAACATTTTATAGTTACAAGTCCTGTACAATGTAGTTTTATCAGTTTGAACTAATTACTTTTTTTAGAATGCAGGAAGTCCATGGACAAAAAGCTTACAGAGCTTATTGAAAAAAAGCAAGCTACTGCTGATACTGGTTTGGACAATACGGTCAATGCCAATAGAATTGATAGACCTGCCTTGGCAGAGACCACACCTGGACATACACCCAACAGAAAAAGAAAACAAACAACAAACGTGGGAGTAAAGCAAACAAGAACAAAAAAAAAAGAAAGATACATGTGGTAAAACTGTCAAAAAATCTAAAGGTAAGTGTAAGTCTTGACTTGTCATGATTAAACCACTGAAATCTCTTCATATACTGTAATTCATTACTAAAAAAGCTCTTCCATACATATTTATCGGACCACAGATGAATTATCACGTAGTGATTGGTTAAACGCTGTCACGTGGTGACCCCCTATGAGACCGTATGGGGTAAGTAAGTTTCATATGGGGTTCGTGACACGTTAATGGCGACATCATCGAAGTATTAATGTTGTTGTGTTTCATTGTTTATTTTTCAACAAAACGCCGCAAAAAAAGTCCAGCGTCCGATAAATTCGTTATACGGTAAACTACTGACCCCCCTACGAACCATATAACTTATAATATATTACAAGCAATTCTATATGTTAACACATTACATGGTATTTTTTGGTTAATTAACCCTATTATTCACCAGCAAATAACCTTTTGATTTTCTTGTTTAACTAGTGCCAACCGAATGATATTTCCTATAAAGGGTCCTTTTCAGGGCCATTAATATTTTACTAAAAGTTTCTACCTTTGTTGTGCATACAAGAAATTCTAATATACAAATGTATTTTCAAACATCAACTTTCTCTGCTCCGTCAGTGAAATAACTTTCTCATGTTGACAATTTTGGATAATCACCTTTTCTACGGTCCATTTTTTTAAATATTATCTATCTTACCAAATATATATTATACATGTATGTTGTAATTTCAGTAGACTCTCAGTGTGTTAAATTGTACAGGAGTTAAAATATAAACTATGAGTTCTATAAAATATATGTGCTATAGCATTATGGATTGGACATAACAATGGTCCGTGCAAAACGTTGGTCACACATAAAATGTACTAAACACAATTAAGCAAAAAAGTTGGGATGCAATACATGTATATGCAGCACTATTTACCTTTTGCAGATTGTTTTTCAGATCTGTATATTTTCTTTCACATTATTTTCAGGTGCCGAAAAACACGACAGTGATGATGAGGAAAATGATGGAAATTCACCTGCTGTCACAAGAGAAGCTATAAAAACAGCAGTTGATTCACTTCTTAGAAGTCGGAATGAAAAAAATCATATGACCACACCACCACTTGTTGCAGCCAAACCTCAACAGACCTCTAATGAGGATGATTCCCAGAGAGTTCAACAACAACCTTATGATCATCAGTCACATGTACCACATGCTCAGATATCGCAACAACATCTGTCTCACCAACCTGTTCAGCAACCAATCTCTAATCATAAGGAGCTACACTTACCAGTAACTCCCCAACTTCCACAACAAAATGAGTCATGTGTACCACATCCTCAGATATCGCAACAACATCTGTCGCACCAACCTGTTCAGCAACCAATCTCTAATCATAAGGAGCTACACTTACCAGTAACTCCACAACTTCCACAACAAAATGAGTCATGTGTACCAGTCACTCAACTGTCTCAGCAAAATAAATGGCATGATATACCACTTTATCAACAAATGTCTCAGCAAAATCCATCAATGCAAATACCACTTCATCAATTATCCCCTCAACAAAGTCAGTCATCTTTACCAGTTCCTAAACAACTTTTTCAACAAAATCAGTCGCAACAATTATATCCTTATAATTCAAACATGTTTAACCAGCCAAGTACATCAAATGGACAGAACTCCTTTCCATACATGAGTATGCTCATGAACAACAATGACCATCAATTTCAGCAGGACCTACAAGTACCACCAATTAGACAAAGCCTAGAGACTGCATATAATTGGCCAATCTCCAGCCATACCAGTTCCTTCTGTGAAAGTGGGACTTCTTTTGAACCCTTGACAGAACAGGTCATAAGTGATGATGAGAAGGAAGATACTGATGATCAAAGTCAATGTCACAAATGCTGTGACCAACTTAAATATTTAAAAAAAGAAATAAAAGAACTGAAAAAGGACGTTGAAAAACTAAAAAAGAAGTCTAAGGTGAGTGCAAAACATATTTGGCATGAAGGTTTATCCTCTGCTATTCTGTATTGAAACTTTACAATAACACTGTACAGGTTACACATAATTCATTTTATAATTTAAAGTATTTTTTCAGATTATTGAAGTACAAATACTTATTAGCATATATAAATGAATAAAATCCTTCAGTTGAGTGTTTTTCCTACAAATTGTTTGAAGGATGGGGCTTGACTGAAAGAATGGTGATCATGACATTTGAAGGGGGGAGGAATAATGAAGAGTCATAGGGTATTAACTTTTTTAAGGAGAGGGGCCTGACGTTAATGTATATGGACACCACCATGCATAAATCAAGAACTTGAGGGAAACACTGACCTCTTAACCTTTAAAACATAATCAAAATTGAAAAAAGACACAGTAAAATGTCAGTGCCTCCTTAATAATCTCCCTAAAGAAAACTCAATTTTAGTATGATAAATTAATTTTCAATTATTTATTTCAGAAAAACCAATCTTCTGACCTTAAAGATGCAGATCAGTTGGATATAGATAACAACCGTCAAGAGAACAATATGGTTAATGGATATACAAAGGTATTATCATTTTTTTTTCTCTGTCATTTATTTTCTGACTTCTGTGGTAAAAGATTAAATTTTCTCTTGCATATTTTTGCAAAAGTATTACATGTTCATTTTACAAAATACGCTTTCGCGTCGATCCGGCCCAAGTCGATCTGGCCCCACGTCGATCCGGCCCAAATGTAAAGTCGATCCGGCCCCAATAAAAAAATGTATTTATAAGGAATAAAAATAAAGATATTTATTAAAGTAATTCATAAATGTTTATGATTTTTATTATAATGTTAAAGGTGTACGGTAAAAAAAAATAAAAAAATATTTTCTTCAGATGAGTATAAAATAATAATAGATACTGGATACTCATATAACTTGTGTTTTTTCTACACACAACTATTCAAAATACTGTCAAATTTATGAAAAATATATCGATATATATAGCAAGATGTGGTGTGATTGCCAATGAGAAATCTCTCCATCCAAATAACAGTTTATAAAAGTAAACTATTATAGGTTATTATTATTCCAAGATCAATATGGTTATTTCTTACTTTATTATGGGGCCGGATCGACTTGGGGCTGGATCGACGTGGGCCGGATCGACTTGGGCCGGATCGACTTTGGGCCGGATTGACTTGGGGCCGGATCGGTTTGGGGCCGGAACGACCGGATACCACAAAATACAATAAATGCATTGAAATTCATGAGACTTGCACAAGAATAACTTTCCAAAAAATTATTTTGATATATTTTCCAAAATATTTATTCAGCCCTTTCAAATATTATTGCGAATCATTGTCAATCATACAATACTATAGCATTCCATTTTCATTAGTAATGTTTATGTTTGATTTTTCCTTTAAATTTGTAACTGATATAACACCAGTATGGAAATCTTCAGAAATATGTCAAGTGATAAACAAATTATTGCTTATTATATCTCTTATTTACCATTGATAATTCATACAATAATAAAACTAAAATATTAAAATAGAACAACAGCAATACAGATATTTATTACACATTGGGATAAAGATGTCAGCTCAGTGTACGCTAATGTACATTTGTACTTGTTGTGAAAAACTGTGCTAAACATCTGGTACAGATGTCACAATCAGAAGGCATTTTGATGATAAATGATCCCTATATGTTGCTTTGGTCAGCATAGGTGACATTACTAAATCAAGATATTAAATAATGAAGACTTTTTTCCCTTGGATTTCCAGGATGAAATTGAAAGAACAGTCAAATCCAGATCTGATGTTACACAGGCTGTTAAGGCAACAATGCCAATGGTTTTTAATGAAGAGGAATTGAGGAATTGCAGCCTATTAGGCCAAAAAAAGAATACAAAAATGGATGACCCAAGACCAGGCCTTGATGAAACCAAAAGAAGTTTCTTAGAAGGTAAGTTATTGATGTAGTGTAAAGGGTTGATGCATTTATATAACGGTACAGGTATAAAAAATCAAACCATAGACAATTCAGGACATAATGTAGTAAGCCACCAAAATAGATTGGTTTACAGCATAATTTGGTCAGACACAAGTATGATTATTTGGCATTTGATGACATGACTCAAAATACAGAGAATGCAGTCTAAAAAAATGATTAAATAAATATTTGACCGAAGATTGAATGACATGAGATTTTAACCAGTAATAAAAAATGAACAATATCTATTTTTCAACAACTGTAAATAATGTAATCTTTTTACCGCTATTTACATGATATATGAATCCTGGAACAACTAATGTGCAAAAATTGAGATTTGTATTAGTTGTTATTGTAATATTACACTCTGTTTATATTTTCAGATTTAATAGCCAAGGCCTATACTGTGGCAATAAAGGAAGTTAGAGGGAAAATGAGGGACAGGCTTAAGATGTTTGCCAGGAAATAGGACAGGAGATTTTATAATTGACAGTCTATCTTACATGTCTTAACCTAATTGTGACAAAAATTAACATTGACATTTTCATTTTCATTATCAGTATTTCATAATGGAATTATACATATCAATGAGTTTTTTTATGATATTTTATTCAATTTTTAGCTCACCTGGCCCAAAGGGCCAAGTGAGCTTTTCTCAGCACTTGGCGTCCGGCGTCCGTCGTCCGTCGTCTGTCGTCCGTCGTCTGGCGTCGTTAACTTTTACAAAAATCTTCTCCTCTGAAACTACTTGGCCAAATTTGACCAAACTTGGCCACAATCATCATTGGGGTATCTAGTTTAAAAAATGTGTCTGGTGACCCGGTCAACCAACCAAGATGGCCGCCATGGCTAAAAATAGAACATAGGGGTAAAATGCAGTTTTTGGCTTATATCTCAAAAACCAAAGCATTTAGAGCAAATCTGACATGGGGTAAAATTGTTCATCAGGTCAAGATCTATCTGCCCTGAAATTTTCAGATGAATCGGACGACCCGTTGTTGGGTTGCTGCCCCTGAATTGGTAATTTTAAGGAAATTTTACTGTTTTTGGTTATTATCTTGAATATTATTATAGATAGAGATAAACTGTAAACAGCAATAATGTTCAGCAAAGTAAGATTTACAAATAAGTCAACCTGACCCAAATGGTCAGTTGACCCCTTTAGGAGTTATTGCCCTTTATAGTCAATTTTTAACCATTTTTCGTAAATCTTAGTTATCTTTTAGAAAAATCTTCTCCTCTGAAACTACTGGGCCAAATTAAACCAAACTTGGCCACAATCATCATTGGGGTATCTAGTTTAAAAAATGTGTCCGGTGACCCGGCCAACTAACCAAGATGGCCACCACGGCTAAAAATAGAACATAGGGGTAAAATGCAGTTTTTGGCTTATAACTCAAAAACTAAAGCATTTAGAGGAAATCTGACATGGGGTAAAAATGTTTATCAGGTCAAGATCTATCTGCCCTGAAATTTTCAGATGAATCGGTCAATCCGTTATTGGGTTGCTGTCCCTGAATTGGTAATTTTGAGGAAATTTTGCTGTTTTTGGTTATTATCTTGAATATTATTATAGATAGAGATAAACTGTAAAGAGCAATAATGTTCATCAAAGTAAGATTTACAAATAAGTCAACATGACCGAAATGGTCAGTTGACCCCTTTAGGAGTTATTGCCCTTTATAGTAAATTTTTAACCATTTTTCGTAAATCTTAGTTATCTTTTACAAAAATCTTCTCCTCTGAAACTACTGGGCCAAATTAATTCAAACTTGGCCACAATCATCTTTGAGGTACCTTGTTTGAAAAATGTGTCCGATGACCTGGCCATCCAACCAAGATGGCCACCACGGCTAAAAATAGAACAGGGGTAAAGTGTAGTTTTTTGCTTATAACTCGGAAACCAAATCATTTAGAGGAAATCTGACAAGGAGTTAAATTGTTAATCAAGTCAATATATATCTGCCCTGAAATATTCAAATGAATTGGACAACCGGTTGTTGGGTTGCTGCCCTCCAATTGGTAATTTTTAAAGAAATTTTGCTGTTTTTGGTTATTATCTTGAATACTATTATAGATAGCGATAAACTGTAAACAGCGATAATGTTCATCAAAGTAAGATCTACAAATAAGTCAACATGACCTAAATGGTCAATTGACCCCTTAAGGAGTTATTGCCCTTTATAGTCAATTTTTAACAATTTTCATTAATTTGGTAAATTTATGTAAATTTTTACCAAATATTTTTCTCTGTTACTAATGGGCAAAGTTCATTATAGATTTAATTGTAAGAAGCAAGAAAGTTCAGTAAAGTAAGAACTTCAAACACATCACCATCACCAAAATACAATTTTGTCATGAATCCATTTGTGTCCTTTGTTTAATATGCACATAGACCAAGGTGAGCGACACAGGCTCTTTAGAGCCTCTAGTTATTGTTTACAATCAAATCAAATATATTCTACTAAATAAACTTTCAGCAATCATGATTGTTTTTTTGCAAACTATGTTGTCTAGTGTATTCAATAGTTTTCATACAAGTAAATACATATTCTTTTTACAATTATAATTGGTTGAAATATATAACATTTTAATGATTCAGAAGATTTTGCAGAAAAAAATTAGCCTGAGAAAGACTCACAGTCACTGCTTTATAAGGAAGATTTACCACAAATGATCATCAGATTTTCTGGGAAAAGCTGGGACTGGTATAGGACAGAGCTGGGAATTTATAGAATTTAGCTGGGACTTATATAGGATTATCATGGACATCCTGGGACTGAGGCTAAGTGATGTGGGATAAAGCTGGGATCGATATGATATAAAGCTGGGATTAATATTTGGGACAACCTGGGACTATAACTGAATTAGAAAAAACCCAGCTTTTAAAAAAGTCTCAGGATAACCTGGGATAATCCTTGTTCCAATACCGTCCCACATAATCCTAGATTAAAAACCTAGGATTATCCTAGGATAAACTGGGATCTTTTTCCAGCTTTATCCAAGGATTATCCTAGGAATTCCCACATTTTTTTCACAGGGGTATTATCTAACCAAATTTAGGCAATTTTCAACGACTCATTGCTTAAAAAATAGGATGGTGACCCATACTTTTTGTAATATTTTTGAAAAGAACATAGTAAAATCTTCATTTTGGCTAAGTATAAGAAAATTATGTCTCAAAAAATATTTACTTATGATCTACCTTATGGGGTCAATTGACAATTTTGGTCATGTTGACTTATTTGTAGATCTTACTTTGCTGATCATTATTGGTGTTTACAGTTTATCTCTATCTATAATATTTATCAAGATAATATGGGATGAAGTCCCCAATAATGAAGTCCCCAATAACAGTAGAAAAAGCTATAAAAAAAAAAAAAAAAAAATCGGGAAAATTTTCCCGAAATTTTCTTTGTACTGATGAACTGTAAATCGTTCAATTTTTTGGATGTCATGTTTTGAACTCCCGCATCTGTGAAGAAATCTACAATGTTCTTCCTTTTTCCGATCTCGTTTGTATGAAACTTTGAGTAAAATATATATTTATCAGTCTGGTATATAATAGGAAGGAACGCAATACCAATTTCATTTTTAATAATTCCTTGATCAGAAAAAACGTTACCTGATGATAGCGTTTCTTTGTGTACATTGTATTTGACTTTATAACTTAAATAACATCACAACTAAAATCCCTTACAACAGAACCAAAATCAGACGTTACAGTATTTCTGTTTCTTTTTTTTAACAAATATTTAAGTTACAAAAAAATAATTCATACAGACTTCGTCCCCATTTACAGGTAATGCCTGTCTCATATTAACCAAAAACTGCAAAATTTCATTAAAATTACTAATTCTGGGGCAACAACCCATAAACGGGTTGTCTATTTTGTCTGAAAATTTTAGGGCAGATAGATCTTGACCTGATAGACAATTTTACCCAAGTCAGATTTGCTCTGAATGCTTTGGATTCAGAGATATCAGCCAAAATCTACATTCACCCAATGTACTATTTTTAGCCATGATGGCCATCTTGGTTAGTTGGCAGGGTCACGCCACACATTTTAAAAACTAGATACCCCAATGATGATTGTGGCCAAGTTTTGTTAAATTTGGCTGAGTAGTTTCAGAGGAGAAGTTTTTCTAAAGAATACTAAAATTTTAGAAAAATGGACTATAAAAATTGACTATAAAGGGTAATAACACCTTAAGGGGTCAACTGACAATTTTTTTCATGTTTGACTTATTTGTAGATCTTACTTTGCTGAACATTATTGCTGTTTACAGTTTATCTTTATCTATTATAATATTCAAGATAATAACTAAAACAACTGCAAAATTTTCTCAAAATCACTATTTTAGGGGCAGCAACCCCACAACGGTTTGTCTGATTTGTCTGAAAATTTCAGGGCAGATAGATCTTGACCTAATAGACAATTTTACCCCCATGTCAGATTTGCTCTAAATGCTTTGGTTTCAGAGTCATAAGCCAAAATCTACATTTTACCCCTTTGATCTATTTTTAGCCATGGCGGCCATCTTGGTTAGTTGACAGGGTCACGTCACACATTTTTAAACTAAACAGGGGCGGATGCAGGAATTTTCGAAAGGGGGGGGGTGCAGGGGGGTGCAAAACATATGTCCCGATACAAATGCATTGATCGGCAAAAATAAAGGGGGGGTGCGCACCCCCGGAACCCCCCCCTGGATCCACCACTGCTAAATACCCCAATGATGATTGTGGCCAAGTTTGCCCAGTAGTTTCAGAGGAGAAGATTGTTGTAAAAGTTTACAGACGACAGAAAAAAATAGACTTTGCAGCTAAATGATAGCATTAAAGACATAAACCTTGCTACTTAAAAAGAAACAAAAAGGTCATTTTTTTCAATTTTACTAATGAAAAAATAATATTTAAACCTATGTGTTTAAAATTTTGGTAAAACTACAAAATCACAATTTGTGACAAAACTTTGAATTTGCTACTTAAATAAGTGATTTAAAAATCATTCATTTAAGTAAGTCCCCTGACTGATATATGTATGTGTTGCAATTCTATAACATGTATAAGGATCTCAGTATACATTAATTTTTTTCCTATACAAAAAATCTAATAGATCAATTACCAACGACATATTCTGGTGGTCCATAGTCCTGTTGGAACCTGCCTCCTCCACCCCCTCTTCCTCCTCCTCCTCTACCTAAAACACAAAGACAAAATGTGAGAAAAAAATCTTTAGTAGAAATAAAATAACATAATATCTTTTGATTGTACACTTCACAACTTGAAATTTGAAATAAAGATAAATTACTCCTGTTTTCTTTAATTTAGCACAGGTCAAAACTTACATATGGACCATAATTTGGTATTCGGTCTTTGGTTTCTTTTTGTATCCTTTTTTATAAGTTCTAAAAATTTAACTTTTATTCTGTGGGTTGTGTTGGTGTTAGAATAGTATTTATGGAACAATTGAGTTTTTCAAGAAAAAATTAATACATTTTGATTCACCGTTTACGTGACAGGAAACCAATCTTTATTTTCTTTATTTTGCACAATATATTTCAAAAGACATAAATGAACACCATTACTAGCTATATATAGTGTAACTTGCTTCATGTTTATATTTAAAATCTATTTTCGATGTTAGATTAAAGTTTTTTTTAAACGCGACAGGAAACCATAAGAAACCGAAAGCATTTATTTAGTTTTATTTTATTGCAAAATCTACTTAAAATAATCTGAACAGTATACTTTTTCTTAAAATCCATCTTAAATGTAACAGTATTATAAAACTCCTAAATATGTGCTTGTTTTGAAAATAATTAGTACAATTTATTCAGAAATTTCCATATTTTCTTCATTGATACAGGATACCATAATCGTTGTATCTTGATGTTTTAGCCAAAAAAATGTATTTATATTTGGTTTTGAAATTCCAGTTATATACAATTTATTCCAAATCATTGGCAATGTAAAATTCTTTAAATCCAGTAAAGAAAAAAACTTTAAACTTGGAATTAAAATCTTTAAAATAGGCACCATGTGATATTTGTGACCTGTACACCATCTACATGGTTTCCACATTTTAACCTACTTTAGTGGGCTAAAATCAATAAAGTACTTCCTTTCAAGTCATGCATGATAAAAGTTTACTTCTCCTTTGACAAGTTTATTGCATTTCTGAAAAGTGTTTGCAGAACATGAATAAAAAAAAATAATTAAAAATTGTGACAAAGATACCAAATTTGTACATTCCAAGTGTAACGGTATATTAACATGTATTTTTTATTAAATTATCTTAATTTACCAAAAATATCCAGTAATATTTACTGCTGAAGCAAAATCAATCCAACGAGCATCGGCACAATGATAAGAGACGTAATTTCGATTGAATTTTCCAAGGACCCTTTACATCGTTATCCGGAAACGAAGTGTGTTATAACATCGTCAAATCTGAAATCGATTTTGTCAAGTCATTGGGCATTTATTTTCACACAAGATCGTATGTAACATTATGCACATAGGAAAAATAGACCCCGGGCGCAATCTCTTTGAAAATTGTATTTTCCTTTTTGTAACAAGACGAAACAAGTCTACAGATTATGTTTGCTAACATCCCGTTGGAAACAAAAACAATGTTTAGACCTAGTATTTCGTATATCCGGCCGTAAGTGCGTGATCACGTTAGTCACATGTTTCACGTATGACTGGAAATGATTAGAACTTAACGACAAAAACAATTTTAATAAAAAAAAAGGAAATAACTGGACTTTTGTTTCGTGTGAAATGTAACGCATAACGATAACGTCATTTTCTAACTTAATTATTACGAAGAACAAAACTAGAATGTAAATCATCTCTGATTTACCTGTTTGAACATCTTGCGAGAGTTCATATTTGCATATTGATATAAAGAATTCTGTCACAACAAAGCAGATTACATCATCTAAAATTTGTGTTACGAAATCGGAAACGAAAGTAACACCAGTGTTCTTACACCTGCTACAAAAACACTTATAGTTCTCGGCATTTTCTTCTGACTATTCTTATTGGTCGATGTTCTTTATTATTTGAAAGCAAAAGTTACGAATTTGCCGGTGACGATTATCTATAAATCAGTCAGCATTGTGTACTTCGGAAGCAAAAAGTAATGCGAGAAACGACACAAAAATACGGTCGTATAATCTTTGAAATTTGTTAATTTCAATTTTTTTTCTAGGGAAGAGTAGCATACACTTGTATGTTGATAAAAATAAAGGCATCTTTAGATGTCGTAACAACTTTTCTTACAGAAATACACATTTTTATCACTTTTCTATCGTTATAGGAAACGAGCCCAATAGCAAATTATGGTCCATATGTAATTAAAAAAAAATTTGATAGAAGGAATTACACTGTCTGATTGATCTTTAAAATTTCTAGACTGAATTTTACTTTAAACCATATACCAATCAAGATCTAACATTATTCAATCATTCTGAACAATTATAGGAATGTGTAGCTACATGTACAATGTATACACATTGACATTTATAACTGTTATAATAAAATCATACAAAAGACCTACATGTACATGACTTGTTTGCTCTTAATACTGTGTAACCTTACAATGTTACAATAAATGTTTTAACTGACTACTTTATGTATGAAATTTCATAGTCATGATCATATGATTTTACTAAATGAAGACAAGATTATGATAGATCATCTTTAACAAATGTATATAAAAAAACGTCACCATAATTTTACCTCCTCTAAATCCTCCTCCACGACCACCACCAAATCCTCTTCCTCCTCCTCGGCCTCCACCCCTACCACCACCTCTTTCGAATCCCATAATGCTAAAAACCCTAAAACAACAAACATATTAAATTATTACCAATGTTCCAAGACTTGAAGAGGTTGTTATTCATCTTGATTTTTTTTAAGTTTACTGCTTCCAGTAGTATGATAATCAAAGGACTAGGCCTCATTTCAAATGTTACAGGTGAAAACCATCTTAAGATGGGTCTCACTAATTACCGACCAGAAGTGTCACAAAATGAATAGAAAAATATTTTAGTGACAAAAATTATAATTTAGAGACAAAAAACAAATTTAGCATTAAAACTCTACATAATATGAGGCAGGCATTACCTGTGAATGGGGACGAACTCTGTATAATTTTTTTTTTGTAACTTTTTTAAATATTTGTTAAAAAAAAAAACCAGAAATACCGTAACGTTTTCGATTTTGGTTCTGTTGTTAGGGATTTAACTTGTAACGTTATTTAAGTTATGACGTCATGTTCAATGTAAACAAAGAAACGTGATGCGTTAGGTAACGTCAATTCATAACACATAAGACAAAAAAATTATTAAAAATGAAATATTAGTATTGTGTTCCTTAGCTTGAGTTCCTAAATTTAACTAGACTACTCAATGACAACGAGACCGGAAGACGGAAATAGATTTCTGCGTTCTGCGCAATTGCTGGAATTAAAAAAAGCGACAAAAAAAGTTTGAACCATTTTGAGTTCATTAGTACATTTGTCGTACAATAAAAATTTCAGGAAATTTTTGAATTTTTTTTTATTGATTTTCTACCGTAATAGGGGACTTCGTTCCCATAGGGCCATATTAATAAATATTAACACATACATTAATTTTTTTTCTTTTAATATATATATATATATATATGTGAAACAAGCGGAAAAAAAAAGTTTGTTTTCATTATCAGTCAGGGGACTTATTGAAATAAATTGTGATTTTGTAGTTTTACAAAAATTTTAAACACATAGATTTAGATAATATCTTTTCATTAGTAAAATATAAAAATCAAAGAGCAGATTGCTCTGAGGGATACGATTGCCATTGTTTTCATTGACACATGTATACATGTAGCTGGATAATATTATTTTCAAAACTATTTCAACTGCACATGTAAAATGTAATTTACGTAATATTGTGTTTTACTTTGTAATATCAATTCCAAGTTTACTTTCCACAGCAGTCACTGAGACTCAGAGTGAGAGAAGTATTTCACTTCGTATCTTATCACCTATTTTCCTACGTTAATTCTAGCAGGAACCCCATTCCTAACTCTTTAAATATTTAACTTCCTTTGGGTCAGTGATCATGACTCCTTTTCGTACACATTCCTCGGTTTAAATTGCGATCGTTTTTAATATAATATGACGTTTATAGACGGAACGAGTTAATTTTTCTCAACGAAATGATTTGATTCAGAATTCACAGAAATGACTTCCGGAAGGGAGACAACTCAATACGATAATATGGAAGACTCCATTTCGCCTGAAAGGGTGTTGAAAATAAATCTTAACGATGTGGACTAATTTATTTTAATTTAAATGATGCATATGGGAAATATCAAACATGAAGATTATGAACATTACAGGAAAATTGCAGGGCTTTCCATTGAAGCCGGTAGCCGGCGGAAATCCGCCGTTTACCGTGGCTTCAAGTGCCAGCTACTTCACTGACAAAAATATAAATTCAAAAAGAAAAAAAATATCTATTTTCAAAAGTTTACAGGCAGCCGAGAAACGTATTGTCGCAAAGTCGCGGTCACGATAAACAATGATGAAAAGTCAGTGTTTACCTTGGGCTAAATATAGTTCACATGAATTCAGGTCACTGATTGGTTGTCTATTTAAAGTCAGAATGCATCGTTTCTTTTCAAAGATAACAAGAGAGACGTTCCGGTGGTCATTGAAGGATAACAATAGAGACGTTCCGATGGTCATTAACTCGTTGGCTTTTTTTGGCTTTTAAAACGTGAAGACAATGAGATAGGATGACAATCTTATGTTATGGAATAATATCAGTCAAATTAAAGAAAGTGTAGTAGATAAAATTGTTCAGAATCTGTAAAACAGTATCTTTTGAAGTTCATTTTTCAAAGCCCACGTGGTGTTCAGAGAATCAAGGTCAAAAACGAAAGTAGAATATTGTCGACTCGACCAAAATTAAATAACATTTCCAAATGATTTATGTATCCGACTTATTGAACAGTTTACAAAAAAAAGAGAAAATCAGAGGATATATCAATTTTCTGTCAAGAAATAATTGTATGATTTAAATACGCGTAACAGTCTTTAGAGAGAAAAGGGGGGTCATTTGTTTACAAATGCACGTAGTTGTGCAAAATAAATCAATCAAGATTTTTAACAAACCGGATTATTATATAAATAAATCTCCTTTAAAAGTAAATGAATTTTAAGCATAAGGTAATGAAAATAAAAACTATAACATAAAAAAAATGAAATTTCTTTGAGATTTTTTTGTTCTTTCAGAGTTTCTTTAATTTCATACATAAAAAATGGTCATTTGAAAGATGAAATTAGGTGCCAGGAGATTGTGAGAATGCAGGATTTTGCTCTATTTATGCCAGAACTTTTATGCCAGAGCTTCTGGGGGCCTTGAGCGGCCCCCAGACCCCCTGCCGTAAGGCACCAAGCTTACAGCTTGGTGGGCGTCCGGCTTCGCCGAACGCATGTTACAGCCGCCTATAATATTAATTGAGCCTTCTACTTCAATTTCAATGGAAAGCCCTGAAATTGTTTAAGTTTAATCCCTTTGTTTGTTTTTACCTTTTAATCAAGACAATCATAAGAATCTGAGACGGTCCTTAATGTTAAGAATAAAACAGTTGTCCTGAGCCACTGGTATAAGTCTACAGATTGCTTGAAACCAATTGTATCCCAAAAGTGAACTTTTTGCTTCTTTCAAGTAACACGGTTTATGCCTTTGATGCTATCATTTAGCTGTAAATTTTATTTTATTGAAAAAAATGCTATAATAATGGCTTAACTTAATGAACTGATACTTTCTTAACAGATTTTTCCCAGCAGTGGGAGTATTTTTCCTGTAAAGTTCAAGGTTTCATCTTTCAGATTATGTAATAAAATTCTACTGTTCGCGATAAAAATTTCACTGTTCTGGGGTGTAGAAATTGGTGGGGTTATTAGAATAATGATACTTAAAGAAGTGATTTTTTGGAAGGAAATTGAGGTATGATACTTGAACAAGTGATTTTTATGTCATTATCCTAGATTCAGTACAAGGTCATCACCTGACATGACCTGGTCATCCTAGACAACACAGGTGTTGGCCCTGATAATTTTAGCAACATAATTAGTCCCTGGATCATTAGTATTCTTTATTTAAAACTACAATGAAATTAAATCACTTAGTCTAGTGATAAACTTGTACTATTTAAATAGGTGATTATCAAAGAAAGACAACTCTTACTTTCAACCTTTATGAACATAATGTTACTTGAATCAGTGATTTAGAAAGTAAGATTTAAGTAGGTCCCCTGACTGATTATCAAGGATAACTTTAAGATAGTATACATGTACCTTCAGTTTACAGCATGGTAAATATCAGGAAGATTCATAAACAAATTATAACATATTACATAATCTTGATTTATTTCAGACTCAAAAGGTCAATATATATATGTTGCTAAAAAAAAAATATTGTCACAAATTAGTGCAACCACTTAGGAACAACAAAAACAGAGCTTGTGTGTGTAGTCAGTCTGTTACTGTCTGTGTACTGTTCATGTAACCCGACTTAAAATAATATTTTTTTATTCTATTCTAACTCTGAAATTATATGGTCATGATCAGTCTGTGCCAAAAACGTTTTGAAGCACTAGTTAGCCCTATGGGTTAGTAAAAAAAAAAACATTACTAGCCCAAATTTATATGTACTGGACTGAATAAAATCTGTGTCACCGTTGAGGATCACAAAATGATTCAAACCAGGTAGGGGGTTTGGGGACATGCCCCCCCCCCCCCCTTGAAAATTTTGGAATATTAGATGTAAAATCCTGCATTCTGAGGTTACATTTTTGTATCTGGAAGTGTATATAACTTTTCAAAAATGTAGTTTTTTCTCCATGTAATATGAAAAATTCTACTTTCCTTAAAAAAAACCTTCTCAAAACTGTTGACAAGACTGTTTAAGACTCTTTTCTTTGAATTTAAGACATACATGTACATGTAAAATAAATGTATACATGTACAAATGTAGATATAAACCCCTTGCCATCACATTTTGTTTAAATTAATTTCTCATTCAAATTTGACTTTGGAAGTTAAAGAGATCATCCTTTCTGATGCAAACCAAGAAAAGAAGAAAATCAATCAGTTACAATTTTATTCTTCTTAATTTTTCATATTATTTTTCAATTTGCTGAACAACTCCTGTTCAATTACAAATGCAGATACAAATTTACCTCCTTTTCCCTGCTCCTAACAGTAGTGATAGAGCATAACTAGATTCTCATACTGGAGCCAGGGTCAGGGATGACTGTCCATCTAATGAATTTTAAATTCTCCAGGCCTTTACAATAACTTTTTTTTCAACTTGTCCAGTACAGTACATTCCAAAACTAACTTGTCCGAATGAAATTGTTATTTGTCCAATTTTTTTTTATTAAAAATAACCTTTTTACACCTCAAGTTGATTAAAGGAACAAAACGACTTTAAACAATAGAACAGCATTTCTTTTGAAATACTTTGCAAAAATATGAGTCAAGTACAACTGAAGCTACATGTAGTCATGTCACAGGACTTAGGTTCTAGTTTTCATCATTGCAAGTCTCATCACACTCTGCACATGAGGCACCATCTGATAGGTCTGTACACTCATTGGATATATATCCTGTTTTTTTTAAGTTGAAAAAAGTTTATTCAAATGCAATCAATAAAAAGAAGATAAGGTCTGATTGCCAATGAGAAAACTCTCTGCAAAAGACAAATGACACAGAAATTTACAACTATAGGTCACTATATTGCACGTATTGTTTTTTCTACTTATGATCAAATATGATTTTGTGAATTTTATGGTAAATAAAAAAAAAGTATTTTTGTGAAAAAAATTACCGGTATGGTTTGTATTATAAGGAACAGAATAAGGTATCAAAATGAGGTACTGATTTGTCTTGGTCCTGAAATGTCTCCTGTCATGCCAAACTGGCTATCAATCATGTCTACTAAATATGTCTCCTACGGTGCCAAACTGTCTATTAAACTTGGAGCTAAAGTTAAACATGTCCAGGTGACAACTGTCCTGTAAAGTTACCTTATCTACAAAGCGCATCATTGATTCGGATCAGTAAGACTGGTTTCCAAGAATAGTATACCTTTTACCTTTGAAAATATACCCGACAATGAACCAGTTAAAAATTATCAATTGCAAGTTAGTAAAACATGTTGAAGAAAATGGTTTTGCATTTGAATAAACATAATACAGAAACTTGTGAAATTATTATTTGTTTTCTTGTTTTTTGTTTATAATTACGCTGTTCATCAAAGTTGGATTATTAAAATTTATTTTCTGCAGAATAATTGAACTTGTCCTGACGCTTAGTACAGCTTTTACTTGTCCGAACCTTTTTTCCCTCTGGTACCAGACAATCGGACAAGCGTTATTGTCGAGGCCTGTTCTGGGACCCGTTTATCCTCATATTTTTTTAGCCTCTGTAAATTGGTCGGACGTGCGAGACGGCCTTTTTTGGTGCCTTAAAGGCTTTCAAGGTAATGCACTATCCGACAGTGAAGCCATGTATAATCGATATTTGTGACCCAAATTATGTGTACACTTTCGAAATGAAAAAAAAAACTGGTTCCACTTTTTCAGAAAATTAAAGGTAACCAGTCACCGAAGTCGTCATAATAACCAATGGTCTAAATTGACCAGATGACAAGCGAGCTGTTACAAATTAATATCTTCCGACGCAAAAATGTTCATTTTTTTTTTATTTTCTGTTATGATTATATCTTATTCAGTCTATGCAACATAAATCAATCAATAATTACATGAATTACCAAAATTTGACATTTCGAAAACAGTACTGACAGGTTTTCGCGCTTTTTTTTTATTTTGAACAATACGTTATTAGGGAGACTGTCAAAACTGGTTTACCGTATTTTTGCAAGGAAGAGAGAATCAGTTTATAATATCGATGGCGTTGAGTGACATTCTGCGTTAACTTACGGTAACGATTAAAAAAGTGCAAACAGATATGCACTAGACCGTGTATGTTAACTAGTCCGAGCTTATTTAAACTAGATACAGGCTTCAGGCTACTGCTTAACGTTGCAGACTGCATGATGGTGGGGCAACGTCAACCAAGAGATTGAACAAACTGTAGATACTGCATCATTTCTGTAATTAGTGTCAATGGATTGGTAAAATTATGCAAAGTTGCATTTAAAAAAGGGGGGGCTTGAACCAAAGATTTTTTTAGTGAAAATGTAAAGCCATGTCCCGCATTTTGACAGCTAATGAGGTATTTGAGGTGTCATTTGAAGATAAAGAAGATATTAATTTAATAGAATGTAAATCTACAATGTCTTAAATTATTCATCTGTAGAATGTATAGTGGAGATTCAACCTGGCATGCTTTTGTGATCTCTGACCGTCTTCATGGCATGGGTCATGCTGCCTTGATGGCAAAACCTCCCTCTATAAATGTTAAAAATGTATATTATGATTTAGTTCGAGGAACTTCATAAAAAATTGATTAAAATAATGATCAAGAAGGTGGTCACCTGATAAGTTAATTTGTGGAGAAAATGTTCAAAACAAAACCATGTGCTGCCTGCGATAAACAGTTTCCGGTAAGATGTCGTAACATGTGTACGATTTTTTATATATAGAATATTTAGGTTTCATTGCATTAAAACTTTCAAAAAGATGATAAATAAAAATTTAAGGTCAAATTTTCAATACATAATACAAAAAATAATTAATTACGACAAGTATGTTTTTGTCAATCAGTTAAACGCTTTATATACCGACCGTTTTTTGTTATATAACAAGCACTCAAATGACATCATTATAGGAAAAACGTTTGCTGGTTGTCTTACTTATATATATTCCCCTGGTTGTCTTCATCGTCTCACATTTGAGGGCCCAACTTGAAAGAAAGGCCTGAAAAGGAGAGAGAAAATAAAAATGCCCCGAGACGGGAGGTATAAGAATTTCAATTATCTCACAATATTGTTTAAGTAAAATGACTATCTTACAAAACTTACCAATAAATTTAAGCGAAAGCGGAAAGGCTTCATCAGTCAGGGGATTTACTTAAATAAATCACTGATTCAAGTAACATTATTTCCATAAAGGTCAGAAGTTAGAGTTGTCTTTCTTTAATAATCACTGCTGGGAAAAATCTTTTAAGAAAGTATCAGTTCATTATGTAAAGCCATTATTATCATAGCATTTTTTCAACTATAGTCGCCGTCAGCTGAAATTTGTAGCGGTTATCAGTAAAAATAATCTAAACTATCAATCGCGTTCACTCGAGATATAGTTTTTCACATTGCATTCATAAATCGCAAAAAGAAAAACCACTACTGACCTACCTTTTAAGTGATCACACTGTAATAATCCTGACCTTCACATTTTCCAGAATATTTTCCATTGTAATTCCGCCATCTTCGTTTCTATGAGGATCATTTGCTTACATATGACATTTGTCACTGTACGCAGTTTCCTGAAATGTTCCTTTCTTTGATGTGATAAGGTTTCCGCGCTTTATGCAAATTTTATGAAATTGAACTCCACGGAAACACTTCCGGTAAAAACAATGGCTGATTCCACCATTCAAAATCGTCTATGAAAAAGTGAAGGTCAGGATTATTACAGTGTGATCACTTAAAAGGTAGGTCAGTAGTGGTTTTTCTTTTTGAGATTTATGAATGGAATGTGAAATGATATATCTCGAGTGAACGCGATTGATAGTTTAGATTATTTTTACTGATAACCGCTACGAATTTCAGCTGACGGCGACTATAAAATAGAATTTTCAGCTAAATGATAGCATCAAAGGCATAAACCTTGCACTTAAAAAGAAGCAAAATGTTCATTTTTTTATAATTTTACTAATTAAAAGATATTATTTAAATCTATGTGTTTAAAATTTTGAAAAAACTACAAAATCCCAATTTATGACAAAACCTTGAATTTGCTACTCAAATAAGTGATTTAAAAATCACTTATTCCAGTAAGTCCCCTGACTGCTTCTGATTTTGGTTCTGTTGTTGGTCATGTTGGTGATTTTAGTGGTAACGTCATTTTCAACTTTAAAAAAAAAAGCACTATCATCAGGTACCATTGTTTTTCATCAAAGTATTAATATGAGGCAGGTGTTACCTGTGAAAGAGAACAAAGTCTCTATCAATTTTGTTAAAAAAGAAACAGAAATACTGTAACGATTCTGATGTTGGTCCCTGTTGTTATATTCAAAGTCTCATAAATATAACAAAAGAGTTCTAAGAGAAAGAAAGAGATTTCTGCGCAAATGAGGGAAAATAAAAAAGTGAACGATTTTGAGTTCATAAAATTGTTTTGTACATGCATGACATGTCATAAGTACATTGGAAAATATATATATATTTTTTAATTATTGATTTTTCAACTGTTATTCAGAACTTCTTCCCCTTGTTAAAATAAAATACAGTAGTTATGATTGATATCTTTAAAACATTTAAGCCTTAAAATAAGAAGATGGCTTGTTATTTTCTTATCAGATACAATGTACTGCATGATCATGATATTATTCAAATAAAATATGACTAACTGTTCAGATGAGTTTCCCAGTTTGTTTGCTATAAAATTGTTCAATTTGAATTTTAAATTAAACCATAAGCAAAATTAATGAGAAAACAATAAACAAAAAACAAAGATAACACAACAACCTCCCATGATTGTCATTTTAGTAATGTAATATTCAGCTTTTTAAGAAAAAAAATAAAAACCTTAATTGTATTTTCTTTTAATGTTTAGATCTTACAGAAGAAGATCAAAGTCAAGATCAAGGAGTACTTCAAGGGAGAGAAAGAAGAAACACAGAAGTAGATCAAGAAGTCCTAAAAGAAGATCAAGGTCAAGAGAGAGAGACAGAGAAAGGAGAAGGTCAAGATCAAAAGAAAGACGTAGATCTAAAGAAAGAAGAAGGTCAAGATCAAAAGAAAGACGAAGATCAAGGTCAAAAGATCGTAGAAGATCAAGATCTAGAGAGAGAGACCGCAGAAGATCAAGATCACGTGATAGAGATAAGAGGAAGTAAGGGGATTAATTTTAAATATGATTTGGAGGGATGATAAGGTTGTGTGTGTTTTATGCACAAATGCATACATTACAAGGCCTAATATATATGGAACATAAAATAAATATATAAGTAGACTCATTTTCCATATGGACTGATGTTTAAGTTATCAAAAGAAAAAATAAGGAAACAGAGTTGGAACTTAGTTAAGGGCAATAACTCTTTAGATTAAGAACATATGTTTGTATGGTCAGTTTCCACAGTTCTTTTTAAGCAATCTTGGGGAAAACAAATGAAAAATAATCTGTGTTACAGAGGGCTTAAGGTTATATTCATGAAATGTTTTACATTAATGTACCAGGGATTAAAAAGAGTTATGTCCTTTCCTTGTGTTTGCGTCCTTAAATTTACAAAAATTGAAAGAACATGCATGTTAAGGGAGACATCAAAAGATCAATGTAGGATAAAAAAACTTAAATCGAATAGTTTGGGGGTGGGGGTCAACATTGCTGCAAGTTTTGTTAATCTAAAATCGATTTTACATATATCCGTATAGGTAAATCAATTTTTCCCAAATTAAGTTAAGAAGAGGGGTAGGGGGGTCAGCGAAAAAACTATGTGAATTAAGTTTTTTATCCTTCATTGAACTTTTGATGTCCTCCCTTTCTTTGAAATTCTTTAAAATATTGTCAGAAATTTATAAACCTGTGTTTATTTTGTGTTGTTTCACTAACACTTCTTTTTCTACATATGAATGATAATTATTCAGTGATTTTCATGTATGTTAAAATTGTATCTTATGTCTGTGTTTATTTTTTTTCCAGAAGATCAAGATCCAGGTCACCAAATGGGAGAAAGAATGATGATGACCGTGTTATACACAAGGAAGGGGCTCTCAATGTTAAAGATGAACCTCTTGATAAGGTTTGCTATACTCTTGAATGTACATAATCATACCCATGTAATTACTAGTAGTTTTAAAAAGTCTGTCAAAGGAAGGTATAAAATATTTAACTGTCTTACCAATATTTACAATTCAAAATACATGAAATATGGTATTTTGATTAAATAGAATTATATTTCTGTATGTTATTCATGTTATTAATTATATTTCATATATATAGTTGTGAACCTTATTGCAGTTTATCAAGCAATGACATTTTTTAATCTGTTCTTATTTTAGGAAGAAGAGCAGAAAAGATTAGAATTGGAGATGGATAAAAGAAGAAAAAGAATAGAAGAATGGAGAGCTGAAAGGAAAAAGAAAGCTGAATTGTTACCTGTTAATTTTGCCCCTCCTTCTAAGAAATGGTCTCTAGAGGATGATGATGAGGAAGAAGAGGAGGAACCCTCTCAGACAGGAGGGGACGGGGACGAGGAAGATCCTCTTGATGCCTTCATGCAGGTATATTATTCTGCTGGGGTTACCCAATATTGTTACTGATATCATTTTGGTATGCAAACCCTGAAGTTTTCAAATTAATTCTCTTTTTTTAAATTGCAGTTTTCGATTCTATAAAATGAGCTAAAGCACATAGCAGTGCTAATTGGTACTAATTGAATCGAAACGGTTTGATCAGGGATGGTATTGACTATATACATGTAGTATGGGGTTTTTCTCATTGCTGAAAGCGGTATAGGGAACTGTACAACTAAAACTAATAAAATATCACTTGAGGGATAACCGGAAAAGATGAATTTTGATCAACTTTTTGTATTTATTTTATACTTTTCAAACATCTTATTCTCAGAAACGTTAAAAAAAAAAAAACCATGAAGTGATTTATCCTTATGGTATGTTTTACATGTACATGTATCAACTTTGTGTTTTTTTTCCCCTGTCAGTGCTCAAACATGGCTCTGCAAAAATGATCAACACTACAATATCTACAAAAAATATATTACTGATTGCTGTAAAGCTAAAAAATAACATCTAAGTTGCATATCTTAGGCAGATGAGCGACTGAGGCCCATATGAGCCTTTTGTTAATTTCACCATTAGATATCTTTATTATAGAAAGATGTTTATTGAAATTGAAATAGTTACTATTTGATATTATCAAACAGAAAAATATATTAATTAAAGTAAAGTTATAGACACTTTTTGTGTCAAATTAAGGTCCCCTTATTCCTAATTCTGAGGAGCGCCTAACTCCCCTTTAGTTTCAAAGACATTTTTTTGTAAAACAATTGCCATAATACAAGATACATTTCATTTTCAGACCATTGATAAAAAATCAGAGAAAAAAGATGTGAAGCCTGTCAAGACAGAAAATGCCACTAACGTAAGTGATTGTTAGCTCTCAATTATTGGAGCATTTACTTGGCCAGTTAGTGCATAGTGTTAAGTTGTTTCTGACATCATATTTCAGATAGAAGCGAGAGAGATATATAAAGTAACCATACATTGTTCATTGTACAAGTCTTAGAATAAGAAGAATGCTTGTTTTGTCTTCAATGAAAGTGAATGATCAGTTTTGTTTCAGTACACATGTTACCTTCATCAATTTTATGCAATGATGCAGGTCTAGACCCGTTATTGGTTGTGTTTTCAACTCTATTGATGCAACACATTATCAATTTAAAAAGACATCATTTATCATTATTTTCAAATATTATATTGATCATCCTATGATATAGATAACTAATTTAGGAAAATAATTCCAAGAATAAAACTGTATCATATATACACTCTGCAAAAATGCTTTATAGGTGTAAATGAAAGATAGAAAGTTATTGATTTTGGGGGTTGAGTGCATGTTATACATGTTTTTTAGTAGGTAGGATACGCTAATTGAATATTCCAAATATATTAGATTTTTGAAATATTGAAATACAAATGTTTTCCCTAAATGAATGTGCTGTAATGGGAGCATTGATTGGCTCTTTACTTGTTTAATATGTTGAATTTTTTATTTTATAGGGTGAAACAAAGAAGTTTACAGTAATAACTGCAACCAAAAAGAAAGTTGATAATTCGATAGTGAAAGGAGAACTCATGGAGAATAATTTTGATGCTATGGAGGTAATATCTATTCTTAGGTTACCAAAAACCACATTGTAAAAAGACTTGTTATAGGTAATAAAAGACTCCACAGTTTTATCACAGCAACACATCTTTAATATCATTTGGTCCATAACAGTATAGTTAAAGTTAGCTTAAGAAAATTCTAGATATATAAAGTTATCGATTTAACTAGAAAAAATAGGCTGTAAAAAATGCAGTGCACATGGTTTTTATGCCCCACCTATAACAGTAGAGGAGCATTATGTTTTTTGATTTGTACGTCTGTCTGTTTGTTTGTCCATCTGTCTGTCCTGCTTCAGGTTAAAGTTTTGGTCATGGTAGTTTTTGATGAAGTTGAAGTCCAATCAACTTGAAACTTAGTACACATGTTTACTATGATATGATATGGGTTTTATCCCAATTTAATGGTCCATTGAACATAGAAGAATTCTTGTTTCTTGAATTAAGCACTCTGCTGCTTGTTATGACAAGCAAATTTGACAATGGACAAACAAAAACAAATTATGCCATAAAAGATAATAAGAAAGTCAATGTTATTGAGTTCAAAATAATTTAAGAATATGAATAACAACACAAAAAGAACTGCACAGAAATATCTAGAAGTCAACACTATTTTTTTGTGCAATTTTATTATGAGAATGAGATATAAAAATACAAATGTGATCATGTAGTCATTGATCAGAAATAAGTTAATGAACTTTCAAATGTATTTTTTGTATGCCCCACCTACGATAGTAGAGAGGCATTATGTTGTCTCATCTGTCCATTCGTCCGTCCATTCATTTGTCTGTCTGTCCCACTTCAGGTTAAAGTTTTGGTCATGGTAGTTTTTGATGAAGTTGAAGTCCAATCATCTTGAAACTTAGTACACATGTTTACTATGATATGATCTTTCTAATTGTAATGCCAAATTAGAGTTTTTACCTCAATTTCATTGTCCACTTGCATAGAAAATGATAGTGCAAGTAGGGCATCCATGTAATATGGACACATTCTTGTTGTAAAATTGAAATACATTGTTATCTTTCTTTCAGTATTCATCAGAAGAGGAGGAAGATGATTTAGATACCACAATGTTGAGGATTGCCAAAGAGAAAAACAAGAAAAAGGTAAACGTTATAACATGTATAATGTAAATATCCTTTGCAGCTGGAACTACTTACACACGTTATAACATGTATAATGTAAATATCCTTTGCAGCTGGAACTACTTACACACGTTATAACATGTATAATGTAAATATCCTTTGCAGCTGGAACTACTTACACACGTTATAACATGTATAATGTAAATATCCTTTGCAGCTGGAACTACTTACACACGTTATAACATGTATAATGTAAATATCCTTTGCAGCTGGAACTACTTACACACGTTATAACATGTATAATGTAAATATCCTTTGCAGCTGGAACTACTTACACACGTTATAACATGTATAATGTAAATATCCTTTGCAGCTGGAACTACTTACACACGTTATAACATGTATAATGTAAATATCCTTTGCAGCTGGAACTACTTACACACGTTATAACATGTATAATGTAAATATCCTTTGCAGCTGGAACTACTTACACTTCTGTGGGACCAAAATTAATGTCCTGTCTATAATAGTAGAGGAACATAGAGTGTTTTGGTCTGTGAGTCATTCTTTTCCTTCATTCCATTGTTTAGTCTACAGGGCTCACACTACTTGAGAATCATAGGGAGAAGTGACTTCTCTTTCTGAAACAGATAGGGAGAAGTTGTGAGATTTGAAAGAAAAGTGCTACTTTGTGGACTGCGCTTGGATTTTTCTATAGTTTAAAAAAAAGGGTCATATGTAAATAATGTTCTTGTTATATTGTTCAATTCATATCTGAGTATACAATTAAAGTAACAGTTCAAATTTAAAGTTGTTCTTGTGAGAAGCTACCAACTAAATATCTATCACTTAAAAGATTATTTTTTTTATGTCAAAAAGCTAAAGTAAAGAGATTATAATATATCAATTATAATTTAATTTAAAAAATATCTTGTGTATGAAATTCAGTGTTTCTCATTAAAAGATATATACAAAGTTAAGCTGGGCTATAATAAATTGAGTTAGTATAATAGTCTCAGAGTTAAGCAACTTTAATCAATATTTTGAAACAATCCATATAAATTATATGGAATTATATACGCTAATCAATTAGATGTCACCAAAAGTCTGTTAATGTGTGTGAAATGCAAAATTTTCCCTTATGAGATCAATATTCTTCTGTCAGCTGTTCCATCCATGCGTCCTTAGTTATTATTGTAAAAATACGGATTTCATTCATAGCTGGTCCAGTTCCAGTCCGTAGTTAGAAACAGTCAATGGTGGACTAATGCAAGAAAAATTAACAAAAATAAACGATGTTTGACAAGCTATTTGGAAAAGAACATGACGTTTTTAATGCAATAAATGGAATAAACATTTACTGGAGACAACTTTGATCATGTTTAAATGAAGTAACAAACTTATTTTCCCGCTGAAAGTTAGGTTGATGTAAGTTTTCGAGTAACAAGCACGGGAAGTGCATGAAGTTATAAAAAGTTGCCTTTTTTATTAAATAACCTGCTACACACTGTAAATACAATGCTTCAACATCATTCATCGTTAATTTCTGAATTTCTTTAATTATCAATAAAAAATTGATGTTTCATTAACTTGGTAAAAATTTTAAATGTCTGATGACGAGAGCGACTGCAAGAGAGTATCGTAAACAGCAGGGTGACTTGTTTTCCCTTTTGGGGTTTGGGGAAAGCGAAGTGACGGTCAGGAAAGCGACTTCCTCACCCTAGTCGACTGGTAGCGTGAGCCCTGGTCTGTTCATCTATATTGAATCTGGATCAGGTAGTTCACCCAGAAGTTGAGCATGTTCAGATCACATCAACTTGAAACTAAGTACACATGTTCATTTATGATTATAATATGATTTTTAAAATTATAGGCCACATTATAGTTCTGTTTCCTTATTTTTTAATTCACTGATCAAATAAACCCTTACATTCTGCTGTTAAACTTTTTGGTCAAGATAGTTTACCATGAAGTTGTGGTCACGTCACTTTGGAACTTAGTTCATTTTGATGTGAACTAAGAAAGTGTTGTGCCACTAAATATAGTCATATCTTGCTCTGAGCGTCACTGATGAGTCTTATTTAGATGAAACACGGGTCTGGCTTATCAAATTATTAGCCTGGATACTGTTGTGTCCCTAAATATAGTCAGTTTACCTTGAAAATGGGAGATAGCTGTGTAAAAAAAATTACAGGAAAGTATGTATTCTCAATTTTATGATTAATTAGTAAATGCCTAAAGTCAAGTGATTTTTTTTTTTTTTTTTTTTGCATGGAGTCATCAGGTCATGAAAACTTCAAGATAGTAATATTATGACTGTAATATTTTTTATGTCTATGACGAAATAACATAAAAAATGTGGTACACACTGAATAACGCATGTAGTGGGTTATTTAACAGTGTGCACCACATTTTTTATGTTATTTTGACATAGACAGAAAAAATATTACAGTTATTTCTTATAATTTAATTCTAAGTTCCATTTTAAACCTGCGTAAATCATGAAAAAACATTGATAACATCATGGTCACGTGGCAAAATTGTGTCTATGATATATATATATGATAAAATAAAACAATGTCAGCCAATCAGAAGACGCGTTACATCCAAAATTGAGTTTATATTATGATTACTTGGTTTTCTTCAGGAAATGATAACAGTAGACCACGACAGGATATATTACGCACCATTCAGGAAGAACTTTTATGTTGAAGTACCAGAGATTGCCAGAATGACTCCAGAAGGTAATCGTATCTTTATAAATTGTACTAGAAAAACAAACAAATATCATAATGTGACTAAGCACATTTTTTGTTTGATCTACACATTGAAAAAGTTTTGAAAGTTCTGTTACTATTTATCATTTCTTTTTAAATAATACTCCAAATTGACAACAACACTTCAAATGGTCTGCAATTTTATTTGCTATGGTCTACATGTTTCGACTGCAAGGCAGGCTTCATCAGGACTCATGCCGACGCACCAGGAAGTAGTAACCTCCAACAATGGCCAGGTTGGAAGAGAAGCCTTGCGAAGTGGTAGAAACCATGGGAAGTTTGTCCAATTAGATACCAAGCCTTTAGAACAATTTCATGTATCATATAATAGCAAAACAAACTCAAGTTACATTGTATACAAACTTTAATTTTCTATATTTATCTTATCTATCTATAACTCTGTATTGCTACTTTCACTTTTCATTGTTTCTCTCACCATGACGACGTCAAATTTAATGCACCACTTTGAGTACTTCAGGGATGAATTTCTGTATAAAAATTGTCCTGATGAAGCCTGCCTTGCAGGCGAAACATGTAGACCATAGCAAATAAAATTGCAGACCATTTGAAGTGTTGTTGTCAGTTTGGAGTATTATTTTAATGTTGCATTCATTTGCATAATTTGAACAACCCTGCATACCAAGGTATCCACTTCAGGGAATCTATCGAAATGATTCACACAGGCGTTGGTTCACCTCATGGAGTTTAATTTCTTTTTAAAATATACCATTCCTGATTGCAATTTTGCACAAGTAGTGAAGAAAAGTCCTTTGGTTTTATCACACATGAAAATACACTAAGAATAACATAGATTAGCTGTCCATGTTGTATATATTGGTTATATGAAAGTAGTTTGAGAACATGGTCCATGTAAAAAAAACCTGACAACGAAAATCAATTCTTGGGGCACTTATAACCAATCACAATAAGGGATTCCTCATTATGCAAATTATATAAAACGCTAAGAAAATTAATAGCAAACTGGATAATATTTGAGCCAGCAAACTTTCTATATATCATAAAACAATGTACCTGTTTCTTATGTTTACAGAGGTAGATGCTTACAGACTAGATTTAGAAGGGATTAAAGTACAGGGTAAAGGCTGTCCTAAACCAATAAAGAACTGGGCACAGTGTGGATGTAGTAGTAAAGTCATGAGTGTTCTCAAACTGTAAGTTACAATGTAATTTTAGTTGTGATTTTAGAATGTTGACCAATTTATTTCATGATGAAAATATAAATTGTTTATGTAGTATGATTGTCAAAAAGCTATCCTCCACCAATTGAAAAAGATGAAACTTGAACCAGCAGCCCAATTACAAAAATGATACTAAGAAACCAAAAGAACACCATACAGTTTACAAGAAATAGACAGGTGTCTTTACAATTTGTCAAACCTTAAATTAGGCTAAGTGTAAAAATTATGCGAATAAATTAAACAGAAATAGTCAAAAGATCAGCCATCATCACCTAATTTTTCAAGTAACAAGAAAACCCTATTTTTTTTTGTTATTTTCATGCTGCAATTCCGAAATCTTAATAATTAAGCGTATATTTGTGTGTTTTGAACATCAATCATAATGATAAATGCTCAATTTTACACATTTCTGTTTTATCTTTGCCCTTCCAGACCCTCATATATAAGCATCTGATATATTTACAGACATAACTATGAGAAGCCTACTCCTATCCAGGCCCAGGCTATACCCACCATAATGTCAGGTAAAGATCTGATAGGCATAGCAAAGACAGGAAGTGGAAAGACTCTTGCCTTTCTTATACCAATGTTTAGACACATCATGGATCAGCCACCGTTAGATGAAGAGGACGGACCAATCGGTAAGTTTTACTCTTAAAAAGTAGTAAATTACTTCATTGATAAGAATAAGAGGTATTAGTGAAGCAGCAAGTAATCCAATGATAAAAATAACAAAGAGAAATCTACTTAATATCTACAATATTAAAAGTTCTCTACAATAAACAGGTGTCAACACAATAAACAGGTGTCAACACAATACTGTAAACCATCTTATTTTTGTGAATTCTTTATTTCACCTTTAGCCCTTTCTAGCCCATTTTATGATTCTTCCAAGTTGGACTTATCACAAAGATTTATATTCACGTTATTTTTCTACTAGCAAAATCATGTAAATAAATTGCTTGCAAAAATTAGTTGGCTTACAGTATATCAAGCTCTTACTTCCCAAGGTAAAACAAATTTTCATTATGATTCACTTTTAAATCTTAAAAACAGGTAGTGAATATTTATTTGTAGATCAGAAATTGGATTACGCACCTATACCTTTTCTAAAATAAAATAATTATTTTTAAGTTCTGAGCAGCAATCTATCAGGCAAAAAACCAAGGACTTGTATATATCTTTAAAATATGGTAATGGGCTTATGAATTTTCTTGTTCTGCTAATGTTTTCTCAAGTTTTCTTTAAAGATGCAAAATAGATAAATTGTATTGATAAAATTGAGAATGGAAATGGGGAGCGTGTCAAAGAGACAACATCCCAACAATGCAGCGAAAGGCCACCAATGGGTCTTCAACACAGCGATAAAATACCTCACCTGGAGGAAGCTATAAATAATTTTATGATACATGTATTGAGGTACTAAAATTGTTGATCCTTTCACTAGCTATTATTACGATTCCCACTTCAGAGCTAGCTAGGTACTAAAATTCTTTTTCCTTTACTAGCTATTATCATGACACCCACTAGAGAGCTAGCTAGGTACTAAATTCTTTTTCCTTTAATAGCTATTATCATGACACCCACTAGAGAGCTAGCTAGGTACTAAATTCTTTTTTCTTTACTAGCTATTATCATGACACCCACTAGAGAGCTAGCTAGGTACTAAATTCTTTTTCCTTTAATAGCTATTATCATGACACCCACTAGAGAGCTAGCTAGGTACTAAATTCTTTTTCCTTTACTAGCTATTATCATGACACCCACTAGAGAGCTAGCTAGGTACTAAATTCTTTTTCCTTTAATAGCTATTATCATGACACCCACTAGAGAGCTAGCTAGGTACTAAAATTCTTTTTCCTTTACTAGCTATTATCATGACACCCACTAGAGAGCTAGCTAGGTACTAAATTCTTTTTCCTTTACTAGCTATTATCATGACACCCACTAGAGAGCTAGCTAGGTACTAAATTCTTTTTCCTTTAATAGCTATTATCATGACACCCACTAGAGAGCTAGCTAGGTACTAAATTCTTTTTTCTTTACTAGCTATTATCATGACAACCACTAGAGAGCTAGCTAGGTACTAAATTCTTTTTCCTTTAATAGCTATTATCATGACACCCACTAGAGAGCTAGCTAGGTACTAAAATTCTTTTTCCTTTACTAGCTATTATCATGACACCCACTAGAGAGCTAGCTAGGTACTAAATTCTTTTTCCTTTAATAGCTATTATCATGACACCCACTAGAGAGCTAGCTAGGTACTAAATTCTTTTTCCTTTAATAGCTATTATCATGACACCCACTAGAGAGCTAGCTATGCAGATCCATACAGAGTGTAAAAAGTTTGCCAAAGTATTTGGTATAAAGTCTGTCTGTGTGTATGGTGGGACTGGAATCTCTGAACAGATTGCTGAATTAAAAAGAGGATGTGAAATCATAGTGTGTACACCTGGCAGAATGATTGACATGTTGTCAGCCAATAATGGTATGTTATTAGATTTGGTGGGCGTGTCTTAATTATAAGTTGAATTGCATACTTTTGGTAAACAAAATGAGAGATAACTTTACTTCTAATCACAATTCAACCATTTGAAATCCAAACTTGTATTTACTAGATGCGTTTCTGTTTTCAAAAAACATTTTTCATATACACACACATTTTATGAAGTAATAGGGACTTTCAAATTTTAAAGGTATTTATAAAAGTTTTTCCAAATATTGTGTGCTATAACTTTAATATAAAAGAACTGTAATGTAATCTGTTACCCCAACATATTTTACCACAATTGTTTACTGTTGAACAAAATGTCTTAATTGGTCTGAAAGTTTTGGACTAACTTACTATTAACATGATAAATATCCCCCACAAAAAATATACAGATCTCCACTGATAGGGTCTAAAGTATTTTAATTTATTGAGATGACAGAGCTTCCATTTCTGCTTTGTTTACCTTAATATGACATAATTAAAAACTTTGACTTTAAACATTTCAAAAAAATTACACTCAGTTTGAAATGTGTAATCTCATTGGTTTTTTTTGTATGGTAGAAACTTCCATATTGCATGTATTGGGTAGATTTAGGTAGAATTTACATGTTCTTCAAACTCCTGATTAAATACATGTCTTTTAATAACTTTAATCAATAATATGTCATAATATGACATCAATTTCAATTTTATCCATAAATCATGAAAACAAAAGTTTCATTTTCATTGGCTTTGATGACCTGAAATAAATGTGGCATATATATTGATAAAAAAGTTACTTCATTTAAATCTTTGCTGAAGGCTTTGGACATTTGTGATATACCACCACTTCTCGTTTGAAACATCATCAGATGGGCTGGGTGGGGATTATAACTTCCACACATACGGTGTAATGTATTTACTTCTATTTGCTCAGGACATATAGTAACTTCACAGTTTATTTCAGCCAGTCTAATGAATACAGATCATCCAAGAAGATTTAAATGGTATCTAATTCATCAGGATGTTTTAAGACATGTTATTATCATGTTTAGATTTAAAATGGTGTTTGATATATGATATTGGTAATTCTGCAGTATCATATGTGAAGTTTATATGCATTAGTTGATATCTGTACCTATAGTGACACAGTAAAAAAAAAAGGAGAAAAAAAATGTTCAGCATACTATTGTTCAATGTTTTATTTTATACATGCAAGTATCTTTTAAATTGATATTTGCCAAACTGTAATTTTGGTTAATATGACATGGAAAATTGTTAAAAGGAACTTTTAACTTATAATTTGTATGAAAATTTGTATAAAATACATTTTTATAACGTTTTTAAAGCTTGCATTTTCTACTGGTAAGTACTGCACACGTTTTCTGTCTAAAAAAAATGAAATTTACAAACAAGATATTTATGGGAAAGGAAAAAAAGTTAAATGAAATAAAAAGTTGATTTATTATACTAACAGCCTTTATATTGAACCACTATATTTTCAGGCCGTGTTACAAACCTGAGGAGATGTACTTACATTGTGTTAGATGAGGCAGATAGAATGTTTGACATGGGATTTGAACCTCAAGTAAGTAAAGATAGAATGTTTGACATGGGTTTTGAACCTCAAGTAAGTAAAGATAGAATGTTTGACATGGGATTTGAACCTCAAGTAAGTAAAGATAGAATGTTTGACATGGGTTTTGAACCTCAAGTAAGTAAAGATAGAATGTTTGACATGGGATTTGAACCTCAAGTAAGTAAAGATAGAATGTTTGACATGGGTTTTGAACCTCAAGTAAGTAAAGATAGAATGTTTGACATGGGTTTTGAACCTCAAGTAAGTAAAGATAGAATGTTTGACATGGGATTTGAACCTCAAGTAAGTAAAGATAGAATGTTTGACATGGGATTTGAACCTCAAGTAAGTAAAGATAGTAAAGATAGAATGTTTGACATGGGTTTTGAACCTCAAGTAAGTAAAGATAGAATGTTTGACATGGGATTTGAACCTCAAGTAAGTAAAGATAGAATGTTTGACATGGGATTTGAACCTCAAGTAAGTAAAGATAGAATGTTTGACATGGGTTTTGAACCTCAAGTAAGTAAAGATAGAATGTTTGACATGGGTTTTGAACCTCAAGTAAGTAAAGATAGAATGTTTGACATGGGTTTTGAACCTCAAGTAAGTAAAGATAGAATGTTTGACATGGGTTTTGAACCTCAAGTAAGTATATATAGGTATTACAGGTTTAATGGAAGAAGACTCAAGCTTAAAATAATTCATTTAGATATCTTCTCCATAAAATTTAGATATAATGTCCTTACAACTGATTGTATCAATGGTAAAAATGTTATGAAAATTTTGGTACATTCTTTTGTATGCCCCTTATGTAGCGGAGGGGGCATTTAGTTATACCCTTGTGCCTCTTTACATCCATATGTCCCAAAGTTGGTTTCCTTTCTTTAACTTTAGTTTTCTTCAACCAAATGTTATGACACTTAGTTTCATTTGATTCTATACAAATTATTGTTCAGAAGTATTGCAACCATTAAATTTCAATAGTATCTTAACCCTTACCTATCACCCAAATAGTTTCACTAATATGGATGAGTTCTAAAATATACTAAATCTATTTTCCCCAGGTTACCAGGATAGTTGAGTGTGTTCGACCAGACAGACAGACTGTGATGTTCTCGGCTACTTTCCCCAGACAGATGGAGGCCTTGGCTAGAAAGATCCTACAGAAGCCTATAGAAGTACAAGTTGGAGGGAGGAGTGTTGTATGTAAAGATGTCGAACAACATGTGGTAAGTACAGAAGCCTATAAAAGTACAAGTAGGTGGGAGGAGTGTTGTATGTAAAAATGTCGAACAGCATGTGGTAAGTTACAGTGAAATGGACCGAAGAAATTGACAAGCATATTATTTCAGATTTGTTACTATTGTTATATTAGAGTTTTCTAAACAATTTTTTAAAGAACATATTCCAATATATTTGATTGTTTTCATAGTAAAAGGAACACAATAATGATTCAACAAAAAAAAGTTGTCCCATCCCATAAAGCCTTTGAAAATTAAAACATATCTGTTTTCATTCAAAACCATGGTATACCATATATATACTGTAATAATAGATAAAACACCTAACACTAAACATATGGGAGATTTATTGACTTTGAAGGTATGTGTAAGTGAGACTTATATTAGGCATGTTAGGTGTACAGTTTTTGGCATCAGTTTTTGATGTCAAAAATTATTAAGTTCAGTGATAAGGTTACAGGTAAATCATATCTCTGTGTCGACAATTAATGTATAAAAACTTTATCTTTTTCAGATCATAATTGATGAAGACCGAAAATTCTTAAAACTACTGGAGATTTTAGGTGTCTACCAAGAAAGAGGGAGTGTTTTGATATTTGTAGATAAGCAAGAACATGCTGACGACCTGATGAAAGATCTGTTGAAACATTCTTATCCCTGTATGTCCTTACATGGAGGGATAGATCAGTATGATAGAGATAGTATTATACAGGACTTTAAAACAGGAAATGTCAAACTTCTGGTAAGATCATTTAAGAATTGCAGCAGAAATCAGATTTCTAAAAGCAACTTTAACCCCATTTTAAGGACATTGATTTTTTTTATACGACCGCAAAATTTGAAAAAATTTTCGTCGTATATTGCTATCACGTTGGCGTCGTCGTCGTCGTCGTATGCGTCGGCGTCGTCGTCGTCCGAATACTTTTAGTTTTCGCACTCTAACTTTAGTAAAAGTGAATAGAAATCAATGAAATTTTAACACAAGGTTTATGACCACAAAAGGAAGGTTGGGATTGATTTTGGGAGTTTTAGTCCCAACATTTTAGGAATTAGGGGCCAAAAAGGGCCCAAATAAGCATTTTCTTGGTTTTCGCACTATAACTTTAGTTTAAGTAAATAGAAATCTATGAAATTTTGACATAAGGTTTATGACCACAAAAGAAAGGTTGGGATTGATTTTGGGAGTTTTGGTTCCAACAGTTTAGGAATTAGGGGCCAAAAAAGGGCCCAAATAAGCATTATTCTTGGTTTTCGCACAATAACTTTAGTTTAAGTAAATAGAAATCAATGAAATTTAAACACAATGTTTATGACCACAAAAGGAAGGTTGGTATTGATTTTGGGAGTTTAGGTCCCAACAGTTTAGGAATTAGGGGCCAAAAAGGGACCCAAATAAGCATTTTTTTTGGTTTTCGCACCATAACTTTAGTATAAGTAAATAGAAATCTATGAAATTTAAACACAAGGTTTATGACCATAAAAGGAAGGTTTGGTTTGATTTTGGGAGTTTTGGTCCCAACAGTTTAGGAATAAAGGGCCCAAAGGGTCCAGATTTAAACTTTGTTTGATTTTATCAAAAATTGAATAATTGGGGTTCTTTGATATGCCGAATCTAACAGTGTATGTAGATTCTTAATTTTTGGTCCCGTTTTCAAATTGGTCTACGTTAAGGTCCAAAGGGTCCAAAATTAAACTTAGTTTGATTTTAACAAAAATTGAATCCTTGGGGTTCTTTGATATGCTGAATCTGAAAATGTACTTAGATTTTTTATTATTGGCCCAGTTTTCAAGTTGGTCCAAATCGGGGTCCAAAATTAAACTTTGTTTGATTTCATCAAAAATTGAATAATTGGGGTTCTTTGATATGCCAAATCTAACTGTGTATGTAGATTCTTAATTTTTGGTCCCGTTTTCAAATTGGTTTACATTAACGTCCAAAGGGTCCAAAATTAAACTAAGTTTGATTTTAACAAAAATTAAATTTTTGGGCTTATTTGATATGCTTTATCTAAATATGTACTTTGATTTTTGATTATGAGCCCAGTTTTCAAGTTGGTCCAAATCAGGATTCCATATCAAGTATTGTGCAATAGCAAGAAATTTTCAATTGCACAGTATTGCACAATAGCAAGAAATATCTAATTGCACAATATTGTGCAATAGCAATTAATTTTCAATTGGAGTTATCTTTCTTTGTATAGAATAGTAGTTGATAATATATGTTGGAAATTTACCAGACATGACTATGATGTCATTTTCTATTTTTATTTGCCAATAACTTTATGTAAATAACTTCATTGGAAATTTGCCAATATAAAATGTTGCTGATGAAGCTTTTTTTCCTTATCTTATCTAAAATGTTTTTAGATAATGTATGTTGGACATTTGCCAGACATGACTATGATGTCATTTTCTATTTTTATTTGCCAATAACTTTATGTAAATAACTTCATTGGAAATTTGCCAATATAAAATGTTGCTGATGAAGTTTTTTTTATTGTTTTATACAATAAACAATGTATATTCACTTTTACTACCAACCAATCTTTATCATTCAGTGATAACAAGCACTTTATTTTACATTTTAATATCTTATGATGTATTTAAAAGAGTAGTTATTGTTGCAAACTCCATTAGAAATTTGAATTGATATCAGTTTTGGAAAAAGGGAAACGGGGATGTGAAAAAAAAAGGGGGGGGGGGTTTAAATTTTTCTCATTTCAGATTTCATAAATAAAAAGAAAATTTCTTCAAACATTTTTTTGAGAGGATTAATATTCAACAGCAGACTTGGGGTCAATTACATTGGAATGTAATTAATTAAATTACACATTACATTGCAAAAATGGTCAATTACACTAATTACACATTACACAGTTTTTGAAATGTAATTAATTAAATTACAATTACTTTACTAAAGTAATTAATTAAATTACACATTACATTTCATCATCATTTTTTTTAACAATATTTTACATGTTTATATAATGCATGTCTAAAATATTCATGTAAGCATAGTTGAAGTGTTGCATTTGAAAATCATTTAATATAGTTATTTTAAGGTTTTGTCAATTAGTCTGAATCTTCTGGTCTGAAAACAGCAATTGTAAATAGTCTTTCGACAGGAGCTAATGTTGTGCAAGATATTGCTTGATCAGGACATGGAAGTTTTATGATTAGAAGATCATTATACTGATAGGAGAGGGAATTTGTTCCCATTAACTTGTCAATACATCAAGGGGTATTTTGACATCTCAGAAATGAACTCATTTGAATTAAACATAATATGAATAAAAAAATTATAAATGAATTTAAAATATTTTTTTATTGTACTTTAAAAATATTAAAAAGTGTGCTTGTCATAATATTGAAAATAATTTTTAGTACAAACAATGTATATAATGTCTAAATATTAGCAATATTTTGCTAATTAGATAAAATATCAGTAATAGTGGCATTGCCCCTGGACATTTTAATCTGATTAATTGCTGTTTGTTTTTACAGCTGTTAATTTTTAATTCTATAATCCTTTTGTGTATACTAATTTGACAAAATGATTGTATGCAGTGATTTTAAATTCTAAATGAACTGTTTCAGAAAGATGTTTCACAGTGGCACATTTTATTGTTTTTGTTTAACAAGGTGTTTATTACTTATCAATCTATTTAGTTAAAGATCTTTCTTAAAAACTGAACAACCCATAAATATATGATTATCACATTTTTTAAATTATAAGACTATTCAAAAAAAAATCTGTAGGTCAAATAAATGATATACAAACTTGAGAACAAATACAGACTTCATATATTAAAAAAGAATTGATATTAGTATTTGAAAAATATATATAATGTTAAAATTTATATTATTAAACACAAATCCTTAACTGTAACACCATAAAAAGTACATGTAATTGAAATGTAATTCAAAAGTAATTGAGCATTACATGCTTTTTTCAATGTAATTAATTAAATTACCATTACATGTAATTAAAAAAGTGCTCAATTACACATTACATTCAATTACATGGAAAATTGTAATGCATTACACTTAATTACCATTACATTTTTAATTACCCCATCCCTGTTCAACAGCATAGTGAATTGCTCAAAGGCAAAAAAAAAACTTTTAAGTTCATTAGACCACATTCATTCTGTGTCAGAAACCTATGCTGTGTCAACTATTTAATTTTAGATTTAAAAAGTTTGAAGAAATCTTTAATTGATTTGTAAAATCTTGACATTTGTTTTGTGTAAAAAAAAAACATATAATGTCAAAAATTTGATCACAATCCAAATTCAGAGCTGTATCACGCTTGAATGTTTTGTCCATACTTGCCCCAACTGTTCAGGGTTCGACCTCTGCGGTCGTATAAAGCTGCGCCCTGCGGAGCACCTGGTTTGAAAATATTTTGTACTCCTGTTTAAGATTTGAATTAGGACTAGGAAATTGCCACTATGGATGGATGTGAAATATTAGGTTGTACATTATGTCATGTATGCAGATCTCCAAAATGGCTTAAAATAATACTTTTACATTAAGTTCTTAATTGTTGCCACATTATTTGCTGAAAATCATTTTAATTATTTTTGAAAGTTAAATTATTTAACCATATTCAACATGCAGTGCATGCATATAAACAACACGAGACAAAATAGGTGTGATTCTCATTTACAAATGATTTAGTTCATTTGACAACACGAAACACTCTTTTGTTAAATGTGTAATTTTGTACTTTTTTTCCATTTTTAATAATGTTGATCTAGACATTTGATTCCATTGTAATGGTATCCTCATCAATACTGGAAACAACAGGACATTGAATGTTTTTTGCCACAGTTACAGCCATAAAATGGTATTGATGTCCTTGCAGAAGTACCTATATCTGTCTAGACCACATTTCTGATAAGAATAATTCATCATGCATTCAATAATTTTAGAGATATATATATATATATATAAGGCCATTCAACAGAAGAAAGGCATTATGTTTACCAGTCTGTGTGTCAGTCTTTTGGTTGGCTTTTATCAGCTTATTAAATATAGTCAAACATGAAGTTGTGGTTAAATCTACTTAAAACTTAAAATCCAAATTATAAAATCATGGAGATTAACATTAAAGTGTAGACGTAAGTATACATTTATTTCCAAAAAACATGTATATCATTGATACAATACACATATCAACAAATACTTGTTTTCTTTCTTCAGATTGCAACGTCTGTGGCTGCTAGAGGTTTAGATGTAAAACATTTGATCCTGGTCGTTAATTTCAACTGCCCTAACCATTATGAAGATTATGTACACAGATGTGGGTAAGTTGGGAACTTTCTTTTCAGAGTTTTTTTTTTTTTATCAAAAATAACTTCTTATGAAAATTTACACACATTTGTTCTATAGTTTGTGCATACATTCTTCAGTCTCTCAAACTTGAATGCTATTAAGGTGGTACCTAACACTACAGGGAGATAACTCTGTAAAGTCAGCTTAACGTTTTAATTACGTTGTGTTGTACAGGGAATATTAAGCTTCTCAATGATCAAAATTGGTGTTTGTCAAACTGCTATATAACCAGTGTAATTTTTCTGACAAAACGGTTGGTTCACAATTTTTGAAATTTTTATATTTTTATTAACCCTTTCAACGCTATACACAGCATATGCCGCGATGACATACGCCGTCCGCCACTGCTATTCGCGGCATATGCCGCGATGACAACAGATTTTTCATAAGGACTCTTAAACCATTCGGTTTTCATTCGGGTCCTCTCTAATTTTTCCTTGTATGAATCGAGGATATGCAAGGTCTCATTTGCGCTTGAAATCCCGGCAATTTTTATTGTAAAATCATGCAGTAGAAGGAAAATTGAAGGAAAATAAAAACAAATATTTTGACAAATGCAAATGGCGGAAATCGGAAACGAAGCTGTAAATATGGAAATATTTCAGCATTTCTATGGCGAAACTGATGACGAGGATTAGTTAAAAGGTTTCTTGTTATCTCAATGTGTTTATTACATTCAATTCGTGTGGGAAATATGATTTGATCGATCATTACGAGACGTAGAAAAAGGGGGGAAAACGGAGGTTGACTGAAAATTTTGAGGACGGAGCCACTGATTTGTGCCATGATTACATAATACGTTGTGTATGGTGCAATACGCTACGGAATCAAGCAATTGGTGTCTTCTTTATTATATGGCAGATAAAAAAAACAAAATAGATGAAGACGAAAAGTAATTTTTATTCAAAATTCAACACAAATGTAACAAATTACACCTTTTACCTGTTAATTACCTGAAAATACAGGTAACCTGATAAAAATTTTACAGAAATAACTGCCTAACATTACAGTTCAAACTCTCCTGAGCATTTTTCATGCTATAACTTTTTCTGTATCTCTTATAATAAAAAAGATACAGCAGTCTGAAAAGGAATATACTGTTCTAATGAATGAACACAAAAAAAATGCAGCAGCAGCAGCCATTTTTCTATTTTTTTGTGTAGCGTTGAAAGGGTTAAAAGGTCAAAGTAAATACTTTGACAAAATTTTATGAAAATTAAACGAGCCAAATTAATTTTAGTGAAAGTGTTGGGTACCACCTTAGAATGTTATTTAATATTTGTCTGAAAATAAATTCCATCACTCAGCATGTTCTTTCATCTTCCATCTAGTATTTTCATCCATTGGACATTTTTTTGTAATTATACATCCACTTTTAAAAGGTGTGGGAATACTATTTTACCACTGTCTGTCTGTTTTCTGTCTCATGAATATTTTTTAGTCACATATTTCTGAGGAACTACATCATAAGGATTTCTGAAATTTGGTTTCAGGGTTCATATAAGTAAGCTATACCATGTAATGCGTGTTCAGAATCATCACTCAACAACTTCATGCTCACTGAAAACTTAGAATTTAGACGTGGGTATCATCAGTGAGCAGTGGCTTGCAGTTTCACTTGTTTGAAATATATCAGATCTTATCTATTATTACTTTTATTTCAGTCGCACAGGTAGAGCTGGAAATAAAGGCTTTGCTTTTACTTTTGTTACTCCAGAACAGGAGAGATATTCAGGGGACATAATAAAGGCTCTAGAATTGTCAGGAGCAGATATACCAGCAGAACTGAATACTATTTGGGAAACCTACAAAGTTAGAGCAAAGATGGTTAGTAATTTGAATCTTCTGAACATCCATATTTTCTGTGTATGATTTTTATAAGTTTAATGGTTAATAAGATCATTGAGCTTAATTCTAACATGACGTTCTTCATACGCTTTGAGTACACACCAATGATAAAATATGAACATATTGTTTTGGCTGTTCTGATTGTACTCCAATGTTATATGCATTTTAATAAAAGAGCTACCAGACGCCACAGAACGATATCAGCATTTTACAGGAAAATACACCTTGTGAAACTGAAAATCATCACAACAAGGACATGTAAACAAACGATGCTAAAATGTGTTATGAGTCAATTTTTTTTTATAAATATAAGACTTATTAGTGAAATTGTCGTTTTAATTTATTTATACCTATCTAAATACGTAATGGTTAATAGTTTAAGTTTGTCACTAATTTAGTTTGCTCCGTTCTTTTACGCAAATATAATTGTGTGTTTATTTATGGGAAAGGCCTTCACCTAGAGTGCTTTGATCCAAAAGAATTGCTGTATTTGTCCTATTAGAATAGAAATAATTCATGGGGGCTAGAATTATTTCTTAAATATTCTGATGTCACCATTTGGTGAATAGTGCAATTTTTTGTCAGAATTCAATCTTTGCTTTACTGAAAGCTTACTATGCAGCAATTTATTTTAGCAATCACCTAACTTTGTTTATGTATTTATATTGAACCAACAAAGTTTGCCTTATTCACATTATTTTTGTATTGGCATACTCATTTTAATTAACAGTACTTATGATTAGTGAGTTTATGTCTTTGAGATACATTCATCTAACAACAAAAAAGATTAAAGAAGTCACATAACCAATGATAAACCAGTATAGCTTGCTGTTGGGTGTGAGCCAAAGTTCTGTGTTGAAGGCTGTACTTTGACCTGTAATGGTTTACTTTTGTAAATTGTGGATGAAGAGTTGTCTCATTGGCACTCATACCACATCTTCCTATATCTATTCCTATCTCAGTCAGTCAAGACAAGATGGCAACAGGGTTGGCAAAACCCCGGGTTTTATGAGTATTGCCCAGCCCAGTTGGAAATACTGGGAAAACCCAGGTTTTACTGGGTTTTACTGGGTAATACTGGGTAATACTGGGCAATACTGGGTGATATAAAATACTGGTTTGAATTTCAAAGAGGATTCAGTATTCAAACACAAATGCAATACATTTAAAATATATATAAACCTATTTTTATTTATAAATAAGTTTACTTGTTTGAGAGTCTTATACATACATGTACAAAAGTACAAGTGTATACATCTGAGAAAGAATTATTCTAACAACTCTGATAAAAAAAAATTTTTTTCAAATTTATAACTAGTATAAAGAATTTAAGGATTACATGTACATGTAAGGAAAATTACTTTGAAACAATTTATATATGTACAAATGTACAAAACTAATTAATAAGTAATTATTCAGATTAGAACACAGATATGTTTATATAACAATAATCAGTCTTTTCATTTCTATAAGAGTTAATGACAAGACCCTGTAGGGGGGTTTATTTAGCAATTATGATTGCGTATATAGCAATTTAATTTACAATTCACTTAAACACTGCAATAAAGTATTAAAATTATTGAAACAATGCTTGGAGATTAACGTGGAATCCTAAATTGTGCAAATATTGTATTTTTCCTACATAGAATTTATGTGGAGAAGAGAATGAAATTGAATTTTTTAATCTTCTAGAAATGACTCTCAATGGTTATCTGTATAAAATGTATATATTTAGCTATAATACTATGAAACTACAACAAGTCTTTATTATTTTGTGTTGAAATAAGCTTAAAAAATCATATTAACCAGTATTGCCCAGTATTCCCCATTTCAGGGAGTATTGACCAGCCCGGGAAAACCCGTGTTTTCCCGCCCAGTAAAACCCGGGCGGGTAATACTTCGCCAATCCTGGATGGCAATGGATTGAACAGTCTTTTAAAGATCAGTCTCCGACTCATAATTCCATAAATAATGAAATACACAGATTATATTCCTGACTCTATAGATTTGTATTTCTTTATTTTTGTACAAAAAAAAAAAGGGAGATTTCAAATATTAAGCTGCTGTTTGAGAGACAGAAAATATCAGGGGGACATTAAAAACTCATAAGTTGAAGAAATTAAAAAAAACACCATTACAATACTACGGTTTCTTTAGTAAAACTAACATACTGTTTTCATTGATTAAGAGGCAGTTTTGCTAGAATAATTCTATCTATTGATAATCTCTTATGTCATTGCTCATGTTAGATAAAATAGTTTAAAAAAAAATTAGTTTTTTTGATAAACAGTATTCTTTTATTGTAGGATGGCAAGAATATACGGAACAGTGGTTTCCATGGACGAGGATTTAAGTTTGATGAGACTGAGGCACATCTGGCTGATGAACGTAAGAAGCTACAGAAGAAGGCGCTTGGTTTACAGGACTCTGATGATGAAGATGCTGGAGTGGATGTGAGTGATAGATATAGGTTCTATACTGCATCAAGATAATATTTCTTTTCTTGAATTACTTATATTGTTAAATTTAAAATGCCGCCCTAGGTCTTTGTAAGTGTTTTTAGTTATTTAGAATTGAACTTTTGCGAGTGGAGAAATATATTATATATAATGATGTTCAGTGGTAGAGGTTTTTTTTCATGATTACGGTTTATGTTGCATTAAGATAGTGAAATCAGAAGAAAGTAACAAAATTTGATGTCTTAGCTGAATTTTGACCAATGATGAACTCAGATTTATAAAACTACATTGATAGTAGAAAAATAACTTTTTGGGGAAAAGAGTAAATAACTACTCTCTCAGGGGTTAAAATATCCACTAGCCCGACACCCGGGATTAGACTATACACCTCGGGCAATTAAAACTTGTAATCCAATATGCCCAACTGACTAGTTACAAAAATTCTTGGCGTTTCGGAAATAGAAAGTGGAAAATCCCTTCATCACTATTCTATCTTAACCAATCAGAGTCAATTACATCACCTGGGATTCCAAGAAAGTTCTAACTCTGGGTTGACCGGTATAATGTATTGATCGTAATTCACGTACTTTCAAATAAAATAAAAATTTCAATAACAATTTCTCAGTACAGGGGGTATTGTACATTGCTTATGCCAAGATTTTCAATTAATGGTATACTTGGGTGTATGATGTAATGATCGATATTGACCTGTCTTGTCGGACAGCTGTTGAGCACAAAACCATGCACAAAATATTTCTAAATCTTTGTCAGTTTCAAAACGAATGTAGATGTAGATGAAGGGAGTAATGAGGCTGAAAATTCATCCCAAAAAATGCCAAATACTACCAGGAAAAGCGGGAAAACATTTATAGTGTCATGAACAGAAAGATTCCCCATGGGCAAGGTCGGCTGTTACTGATGATAAACAAGAGACGATGTTTTGAGAATATTGCCATTATTTTTCTTATAATGCTGATAAAAAGTCTGCTTTGTATGTGGGAACAACACATATACAAATTGAACCACTGGTTTCACATGACAAGACCCAATGAACATGTTTTCTGTGCCCGAAAATATTTACCACCCAATAGTACAATGGAAATCCAAAAAGATGTCTAGAGATCCTTGTAATAATTAATAAAACAAAAAATAATTAAATTTATTTTATTAAATACAGTGTATATTGCCACCTTCAAAACAAAGAACACCTTCTATGTATTATGCTGCAAATTCTGAATTTGTAAGGCATACTTGGGCTAGCAGCCCAGTTTTGATTGGCTAGCAACTATACTAACAGGGCTAGTAAAATCCTGCTACCAACAAGTCCTGGGCTAGTGAGCTGTTTAACAATTTTTTAACCCCTGTCTCTTGTATGCAGTAATACTGTTTTTCTTATGCATTTATGGTTTCAAACACTTTATTGCACTTTTTACAAGTGTAATATTGTCGTAATTCATAAATTTATTGATAACATGATAAAAGGGTGCACACTTTTTTTTCACTAAATGTCATGAGTTTTCTTTTCTGTATAATATGGTTTCTTGGAAATGTACTGTTTTCAATGTTAAGAGTGCTTTATGCTTTTGAAGTCATAATTGAAATGTTCTATATTCTTTAAGGTGGTACCCAACACTTTCACTAAAATTAATTTGGCTTGTTTAATTTTCATAAAATTTTGACAAAGTATTTACTTTAACCCTTTGACAAAAATATAAAAATTTCAAAAAATTTGAACCAAGCATTTTATCAGAAAAATTACACTGGTTATATAGCAGTTTGACAAACACTAATTTTGATCATTGAGAAGCTTAATATTCCCTTAAAAACACAACGTCATTAAAACGTTTAGGTGATTTTACAGAGTTATCTCCCTGTAGTGTTAGGTACCACCTTAAAAAACAATTTAATGGTTGATTTATCAGTAGTAACAGGATAAACATCATTTTATGTATGCTGATTGAATTTAGTTTGTAGATGTTAAATATTATAATGAAGAAATGTGATTTTTTTGTTAGAGTATTCATCAATATTCTAATATACTCCAGTTTGCAGATTTCAATCAGAATACAGGAAAATATCATTTGTAGTGTTACCTTGGCAATAGACACACCTAAATTACACAAAAAATTACTTAAATATACTTTTAACCTATCAAAATTGATCTAAATCTTGTTTATTTTTGTTTTTTAACTCTAGAATTCAGAGAAAACTGTACATGTAGTTATTTTAGAACTCTAATATTAATTTTGTCATAAAATATTTCAGATTGAAGAACAGATAGAGAATATGTTTGCAAGTATCAAACGTGTTACGAACGTGTCCCATCCTGTCTTAACAAATCCTACACAGAACCCAGCAGCCATTGCTCAACAGACAAATCAACAGAAACTAGAACTAGCCAAACGTCTGGCCGCTCAGATTAGTAAGAAGAAAGGACCTGATGCACAAGATATTACACAGATAGCTGCTAGATCTCTGATGACAGGAGAGGGAACTGCTCCTCTGGTTGCTGTAAGTCAGTTATATTAAAAATAAAAATTTGGGATGATGTGTCTTAATTATGAGGCTCCCGTAGGGTCAAAATGACCTGCGACCTCTGGGCTTTTTAGAGGCGACCTTCTAAAAACGACCTGCGACCTGGAATAACACTGACCTATGACTGACTTCCGTCCTCTGTGTTGGGAAAAACGACCTGCGACCTGTACATTTCCCTTAAAAACGACTCTCAACGAATTTAAATGCGACCTGAGGGGGGTATCCTGTGGGAGCCTCAATTATGTAACTATTCTTAGCAAAAAACAGATAAGATTAAATTTATGAAGTTATATTCTTGAATAATAATTATATTATGTAAATTCTGAAAGGTTTTCCAGCATTTATTATTGAAATTTAGATGAAATATGAGATTAATAATTGCAATTTCAGAAATTTCTGGAAAAACAAAATGCTATCATATTTTAAAATAAGATTTATTTTCTTTATCAAATTATACAAATCCTATAAATTTGTAAAAATAAAAAATCACAATAATTTCTCAATTTACAATAACATTTGGTCATTATATGCATATATCTACTTCAGTCTAAGACTATAGCTGAGCAGGTAGCTGAGAAGCTGAACGCCAAGCTAGGGTATAAACCTGTATCAGAGGAGGAAGATCAAGAGAACGCAGCAGACATGTTTAAACGTTATGAGGAAGAACTGGAAATTAATGACTTCCCACAAACTGCTAGATGGAAAGTCACATCAAAGGTATATAAACAAAATGTTTAAGATATATTTTTGTGCAGTTAATATGAATATTGACAAATAGCATCTGAGTCTCAACAATACTTTATAATATTTGGGAAGCTGAAACTTGAAGAAATATCATGAGTTGAAATGTACTGAAAAAAGACCAAAATGTAAATGGTCAGTGTTATGCTTGTGGATTTCCAATACAAAAAAAGATATGAAAAACATTTATGATCCATTTATTCATATTCACTCTTAAAATATTCAAAATAGTATTAAAACTAAAAAAGGTTTCTAGTTGCAGCAATAGCTATTGCTTTACCATTTAATTTTAATTTCATTGGTGGTCTGTTGGTATGCCCTTTATGTTCAATATCTGAAAAGGTCATCTTAGCTTCAAAATGTATTAAACCATTGAATTCTATTTTTACAGGAAGCCCTTGCACAGATCTGTGAATACTCTGAGGCAGGTATTACAGTCAGAGGTACTTATGTACCTCCTAAGAAGGAACCTCCTGAGGGAGAGAGGAAATTATACCTAGCTATAGAAGCCACCAGTGAAATGGCCATACAGAAAGCCAAGAAAGAAATCACTAGACTCATCAAGGAGGAGCTCATTAGACTGGTATATATTTTATATGTTATATGGACCATTGTTTTGCATTTTTTTTAGTGTTCTTAGTGGTTACGAAAAAGAACAAGTTTTCAATATTAGTACTCATTTGGAATCATGCAGAATTCTGAAATTGAACGTTTATCACAATTATTTTGATTCCCAATTGGTTTTGGTCGAATCTAACTGTTTTTAGATTTTTAATTTAGGGTCCCGTTTTTTAATTGGTCTACATTAAGGTTCAAAAGGTCAAAAATTTAACTTCGGTTGGTTTTAACAAAAATTGAATTCTTGGGGTTTTTTGATATGCCGAATCTAACCTTGTATTTAGATTTTTGTTATGGGCCCAGTTTTCAAGTTAGTCCAAATTGGGGTCCAAAATTAATCTTTGTTTGATTTCAACAAACTATAATTACATGGGGTTCTTTGATATGCTTAATCTAACCATTTATTTAAATTTTTAGAATTTTGGGGAATTTGGGCCTGTTATCAAATTGGTCCACATTGAGGTCTAAAGGGTCCAAAATTAAACTTTGCTTGATTTCATCAAAAATCGAATCATTGGAATATGTCAAAGCTAACTGTTTTTCAGATTGAATTATTGGGATTGTTTGATATGCTGAATCTGAACAAAGTCATGTAATTAGATTTTATTACAACCGCAAAAATAATTTTGGGATCATATAATGGTATTATGTTGTTGTCTGCGTCGGAAGACACATTTGGTTTCCAGAAAATAACTTTAGTTCAAGTGAATGGATGAAATTTAATAAGAATGTTCAATGCCACAAAAGGAAGGTTGGGATTGATTTTAGGGATGATGGTCCTAACTGTTTTGGAATTATGGGTCCAAAAGGGGCCCAAAACAAGCATTTTTCTTCTTTCAAGATATGAACTTGTGTATAAGTATTTCAGTTGCTCTAAAATTGTACCACAATCTTAAATACCACAAGTAGATGGTTTGGATTCATTTTGGGGGATATGGTTCCCAAAGTTTAGGTATTAAGGGCCAAAAAGGGACCAAAAACTAGCATTTTTGTAGTTTCTTGACAATAACTTGTGTGTAAGTGTCTCTCTTATATTGTACCACAAGGTTCCATATCACAAAAGGAAGGCTGGGATTGAGTTTGGAGGTAATTGCCCAAATCATGCCGGAATAAGGGGCAAACAAATGGCCAAAAATGAGCATTTTCCTTTTTTCAGACAATAACTAATGTTTAAGAATATGGTTCTCTCTGAAATCCTACTTCAAGGTTCCATACTACAAAGGAAAGGCTGGGTTTGAATTATGGGGGTTACAGCTCCAAGGGGGGATTCAAAAAGTTTTGGGGGTTCCAATTTTTTTTAAGGGGTTCAAAATTTTTCAAATTTCAATTTATTTTAAATTTTCAAGAAGAATCTTTAATTGCACAGTATTGTGCAATAGATTTGTAAGATCTTGACATTTGTTTTGTGATAGAAACCTATACTATGTCAAAAATTTAATTACAATTCAAATTCAGACAGAATCAAGCTTGAATATTGTGTCCAAATTTGCCACAACTGTTCAAGGTTCAACCTCTGTGGTTGTATCAGGCTGCGATCAGCGAAGTATTTCATTGATTATGGGCCCAGTTTTCAAGTTTGTGCAAATTGGGATCCAAATTAAAAATAGTTTGATTCCAACAAAAATTTAATTTATGGGGTTCTTTGATATGTGAAATATAACCATGTATTTAGATTTTTGATTTATGGGCCCAGTTATCAAATTGGTCCACATTGAGTTCAAAGGGGTCCAAAATTAAACTTTGTTTGATTTCATCAAAAATTGAATTCTTGGGATTCTTTGATAGGCTGAATCAATCCATGTGTTAAGATTTTGAATATTGGACCATAATAGGTAAATTTGAATTTTTTAAGTTCATTAGATATATTCATTCTGTGTCAGAAACCTATGCTGTGTCAAATATTTAATCAATATCCAAATTCAGAGCTGTATCAAGCTTGAATGTTGTGCCCAGACTGGCCCCAATTGTTCAGAGTTCAACCTCTGCAGTCGTATCAAGCTACGCCTGCGGAGCATTTTATTAAGTTAATTATGATGATTTATTAAGGACATAAGAAATTCAAAAAATCATGATACTCCTTAAAAAATTTAAACACATATACATCAGCTTCTTTAAAAAGAGCCTCATGAAGGAGAATCTTATTTTTTTACTTTAAAATTCATAGTTAGATTTAATTATCATTTTAAATCTACTTTTAGCTCCATCAAGATGTTTTGAAAATTAAAAAAAAACATTCATCTCTGTTTCAATTTTAGAATTGATAGAAATTTTAATTCTGTTCTTCTTTTTTACAGCAAAACTCATACCAGCCAATCAACAAAGGAAGATACAAAGTCATATAATGAGAAGGGCATAAGACACCCCGGACTTTATCTAAATATTCTGATGTATCATGTAATGAGTACCTCAGTAAATTTGTTTATAGAAATGTCAATGCTTTCTGTTTATCATGTAATCCAAATCATGAAATAATGTTTTAAGCACACACTTTACCTGTTTTTTAAAACTGCTATCTAAACTATACTTTTATTATACTGTATAGAAGAAATGTTTTATTGTCAGAAATAAAAAATAAATTGACAAACTATTTGATTTTTACCATTTTTTAGATGGAAGTTTGTTTGGACAATTCTGATTTTAATTTTAAGCCATTTTTCTCTATTCTCTATATTTTAGCACCCCATTATTTTCTATTCTTAATTTGTTTTCTACTCATCTTACTGAAGTATTGACCTATTAATTCCCTATTCAGACCCTCTGTTATTCAATCACTCATGTTGTTTGAATAAGGGATGTTTAACAATTGCATCAAGTATGAATAAAGACAACAGTAGTACATCACTGTTCAATATTTATAAATCAATTTAACTGAAACAAATCATGGTCACAAACCAAATCTGAGTGAAACACATAAGCTATAAGAAGAAAACAACGGAAAAACAGAAACAATGACCTGTTACAAAAACAAACACCAACAGTATTATTTTGGAATAGGTCACACTAGGTACTTATCAACGTAGATGGTAAACCACAATCTAAGACATGATAAAAATGTTGTTAGTTAGTTTACTGTTTAGACACAGTCACATTGTATAGATCAACCAATTCGTGATGTTATCCATAGAATTTAAGGAGTGTTTTTTCTACTCATTACTCTGTTGGAGCAGTTTCCACGTATGCAGCACACTCCTATATATGAAGTATGTATAGTGTGAACATGCAGGAGCTTAAAAGTATTAAATGAGATATTTAAACACCATACGAAGGGGCAGTGGGTATGTTAATGCTGAGAAATGGGGAATTGATATTTGGGAAGTTAAAATCATCCCGTTTGTCATAGATTTTAGTGTGAAGTCCATCTGTTTCAATATTGAGGAAAAGGTTAAGGTATGAAGCAGTCTTTCAGTTGTATAATTAAGTTCACCGAAATATATGAGATATGAGTACTAACTGAAATATTGGTTATTCAATGCTACCTGAGGGTAAAATTAAAATTTCACAAGGTGCTTTTTTCTCATTTTGAAGGTTCTAAATGCATTCTGCTTCATAGAAGTTTAAAAACAAGTCATACAGCAGAGGTGCACAATTAGTACCCATTGAAATAACTACTGTCTGTTGAATCCAAACTAAACAAATACATTGATCATCAAAAAGTCCAGCATTTTGATTATATCATCTACAGTATATTTTCTAATAGAATCAGTGTGGTTCTTAACAAAGTAAGAATTATCAATTTAACCCATAAGAAATTTATTGTCAATTTTATAGTAAAAGCTCTGTTTATTGAGATAGTAAATTTGATCTTTCAATTGAGCATTGGAAATATAAGTGTAAAGAGGAGTAAGAAGTAATAATGTTGCTGCAAAATTACAAAGATTGTGTGATCTAAGATTTAGGAGTAGGTCTTTATAATTTATAAGAATGCACATCTTGTTGACACTTCTGGTTTAAGGGAAGGGGTAATATTGGGGTGTTGCCATATAGAATTAGAAATGTATATACTGGGAGTTGCTATAGTTTTTAACAGTAATATCAAAATATATCTTTACAATTCTTGGAGGCCAATAACTGTCAAAGTGCTAATATAAAAATAAGAAGATGTGGTATGCTTGCTGATGAGACAAATCTCCATCAGAGACCAACACACATAGAAATTCACAACTATAGGTCACAAAATAACATTCAAAAATGAGCAATACCCTTAGTCAGTTATAAGAAATGACAAATGGAACACTAAGGACCTGATTTATGTTCAAATCAATGAACGAAATACAAATAACTTAAACAGCAATAAATTTTATGAATTGAACTAACTCATTTGAAGATTGCACATAGTTCAATCAAATTTCTACTGTCACTGGTTTAAAATCTATTTTGTAATATATCTAACACCTTCTTTATTATTTTGAGTATAATCAATATACAGTCATTGGACAAAAGTGAGTTCCCACTCAAACAATGTCCTATCATGTCAACTAAAATCGATATTTTTCCAAAAAATATTACCAAGTAGCTATATGGCCCATTTATATAAAATAGATATCATAAGATGTAGAAATGTTTAAATTTTTATCGCTTATTTGGCTATCAGGCCAATTAAAATTAATTGGTAGATTTTCATCCCTGCCCGCCCCTCTGAAATCTTCCCGCCCCGATTTTTTTTATTTTTGAAAAAAATACGATTTCCGGATTTTGTTCATTTCCGTTACCAGTAACCGTCGATAATTTCGTTTCATCTAAAACTTCCTGTTTCAAATTTCGGTTTCGTAATTTCTTAGCGTATTCTTACTGAATGATTTAGTCGATATATTCTGCTGATCTTTGGTGACAACATCATTTACCGATAATAGAGATTGATTACGAGAAGGGCGTGAAATATTCGGGTTACGAGTAAAACGCTGTGCCCAAGAACGCAAATCGACGTATGTCACAAATGACACAAATGTTTGTGAGTAAAACATGTACACAAATGTTTGTGAGTAAAACAATGTGGATTTATTTTATTTATGCAATGACTTTGTGTCAAGAAATTAGGACTGAATGAAACACAAAAGCGTTAGAATCGTGGAACACATTTGACTGGAATAAAGAAATTAGCACAAGCATGAACTTTTTAGATTGGTGACCGTATATTGAGTTAAACAAATCGACAAACATACACATTTTTGTCGAGCCTGCAACTTTTGTTGCAGAAAGCTCGACATAGGGATAGTGATCCGGCGGCGGCGGCGGTGTTAGCTCACTTCTTAAAAGCTATATATTTTAGAAGGTGGAAGACCTGGATGCTTCATATTTTGTATATAGATGCCTCATGTGACGAAGTTTCCGTCAGTCACATGTCCATTGTCCTTGACCTCATTTTCATGGTTCAGTGACCACTTGAAAAAAAAGTTCAGATTTTTTGTAATGTTAAATTCTCTCTTACTGTAAGTAATAGGATAACTATATTTAGTATGTGTGTACCTTGCAAGGTCCTCATGCCCGTCAGACAGTTTTCACTTGACCTCGACCTTATTTCATGGATCGGTGAACAAGGTTAAGTTTTGGTGGTCAAGTCCATATCTCAGATACTATAAGCAATAGGTCTAGTATATTCGGTGTATGGAAGGACTGTGAGGTGTACATGTCCAACTGGCAGGTGTCATCTGACCTTGACCTCATTTTCATGGTTCAGTGGTTATAGTTAAGTTTTTGTGTTTTGGTCTGTTTTTCTCATACTTTATGCAATAGGTTTACTATATTTGTTGTATGGAATGATTGTAAGGTGTACATGTCTAACGGGCAGATGTCATCTGACCTTGACCTCATTTTCATGGTTCAGTGGTTATAGTTAAGTTTTTGTGTTTTGGTCTGTTTTTCTCATACTTTATGCAATAAGTTTACTATATTTGTTGTATGGAATGATTGTAAGGTGTACATGTCTAGCGGGCAGATGTCATTTGACCTTGACCTCATTTTCATGGTTCAGTGATTATAGTTAAGTTTTTGTGTTTTGGTCTGTTTTTCTCATACTTTATGCAATAGGTTTACTATATTTGTTGTATGGAATGATTGTAAGGTGTACATGTATAGCAGGCAGATGTCATCTGACCTTGACCTCATTTTCATGGTTCAGTGGTCAAAGTTAAGTTTTTGAGTTTTGGTCTTTTTATCTAATACTATATGCCATAGGTCAACTATATTTGGTGTATGGAAATATTTTATGATCTATATGTCAGTTGTGCAGGTTTTATTTGACCTTGACCTGGTTTTCACGGTTTATTGCTCAGTGTTAAGTTTTTGTGTTTTGGTCTATTTTCTTAAACTATAAGCAATAGGTCAACTAAAGTTGTTGTATGGAAGCATTGTTAGCTGTACATGTCTGCCTGGCATATGGTTCAACTGACCTTGACCTCATTTTCATGGTTCATGTTAAGTTTATGTGACAGTCGTAATAAAGCTTTATATTTAGGAGTATCAACATAATATCAATGATTAGTAAAGAAGGCGAGACATTTCAGTGTGTGCACTCTTGTTAATTTATTAATTGATAGCAAGCTCTTAGATTTAGATTTAGCCTTAGTTTCGTTTTTTGCAGAAATAGAGAAAACATCCTCTGTCCCAATACCCACGATAGAGACATTAAACAACTTTATTTTTTACATTGTAATTATATATGCATCTTATATGCATCTTGCATATTAAGGACCAATCCTATTATTTAAACACTGTTTGAGATTTCATTTTATTCTGTACTTATCGTACTTGTGTTGCACACCAATGCATTTGCTTCATTTTTTTTATTAGGGCAACAAAACATTGCTTAGAAAACAAAATACATTTGATGTAGGTAGTCCAACTGAAGAGAGCATTTCTCCACACTTCTGCTGTTTACTATAAAATAGGTTTCTAAAGCGGCAATTACATGTAGAACAGATCAGAGATATATATTTATGAATTTGAAAAAGGCGGCAACAGCATATGGACTATATGTGTCTCAGTTGATACATGTACGTTACTCTTAGAGCTATAGCTCAAAGTACGTTGATTTTGTTGAACGAGGAATACTGCTTGCTCAAAAGTTGCTAAAACAGGGCTATGAATCAATCAACGTAAGGTCATCACTCAAGCAATTTTATGGTCGCCTTCATGAGCTGATTGTCCATTATGACAAAAGTGTGTCAGAAATCATATCTCAGTGATATTCTTCCTCAGTCATAACAACCTTTCACCATTACCGAACTGAATAAAGAAATAACATGACGGGTGCCGTATATGGTGCAGGAAATGCTTACCCTTCCGAAGCACCTGATTTCACTCCTGGTTTTTTAATAGTGGAGTTCGTGTTGTTTCCTACTTATTATTTGTAACTGTTGATGTAAATGTCTTTTGTTTTTATACGACCGCAAACATTTTAATTTTTTGGTCGTATATTGCTATCACGTTGGCGTCGTCGTCGTCGTCCGAATACTTTTAGTTTTCGCACTCTAACTTTAGTAAAAGTGAATAGAAATCAATGAAATTTTAACACAAGGTTTATGACCACAAAAGGAAGGTTGGGATTGATTTTGGGAGTTTTTGTCCCAATATTTTAGGAATTAGGGGCCAAAAAGGGCCCAAATAAGCATTTTCTTGGTTTTCGCACTATAACTTTAGTTTAAGTGAATAGAAATCTATGAAATTTTGACACAAGGTTTATGACCACAAAAGGACGGTTGGGATTGATTTTGGGAGTTTTGGTTTTAACAGTTTAGGAATTAAGGGCCAAAAAAGGGCCCAAATAAGCATTATTCTTGGTTTTCGCACAATAACTTTAGTATAAGTAAATAGAAATCAATGAAATTTAAACACAAGGTTTATGACCACAAAAGGAAGGTTGGGATTGATTTTTGAAGTTGAGGTCACAACAGTTTATGAATTAGGGGCCAAAAAGGGGCCCAAATAAGCATTATTTTTGTTTTTTTGCACCATAACTTTAGTATAAGTAAATAGAAATCTATGAAATTTAAACACAAGGTTTATGACCATAAAAGGAAGGTTGGGTTTGATTTTGGGAGTTTTGGTCCCAACAGTTTAGGAATAAGGGGCCCAAAGGGTCCAAAATTGAACTTTGTGTGATTTCATCAAAAATTGAATAATTGGGGTTCTTTGATATGCCGAATCTAACTATGTATGTATATTCTTAATTTTTGGTCCCGTTTTCAAATTGGTCTACATTAAGGTCCAAAGGGTCCAAAATTAAACTTAGTTTGATTTTAACAAAAATTGAATCTTTGGGGTTCTTTGATATGCTGAATTTAAAAATGTACTTAGATTTTTAATTATTGGCCTAGTTTTCAAGTTGGTCCAAATGGGGGTCCAAAATATAACTTTGTTTGATTTCATCAAAAATTGAATAAATGGGTTCTTTGATATGCCAAATCTAACTGTGTATGTTGATTCTTAATTTTTGGTCCAATTTTCAAATTGGTCTACATTAAGGTCCAAAGGGTCCAAAATTAAACTAAGTTTGATTTTAACAAAAATTAAATTCTTGGGCTTATTTGATATGCTTTATCTAAACATGTACTTTGATTTTTGATTATGGGCCCGGTTTTCAAGTTGGTCCAAATCAGGATTCCATATCAAGTATTGTGCAATAGCAAGAAATTTTCAATTGCACAGTATTGCACAATAGCAAGAAATATCTAATTGCACAATATTGTGCAATAGCAATTAATTTTCAATTGGAGTTATCTTTCTCTGTATAGAATAGTAGTTGATAATATATGTTGGAAATTTGCCAGACATGACTATGATGTCATTTTCTATTTTTATTTGCCAATAACTTTATGTAAATAACTTCATTGGAAATTTGCCAATATAAAATGTTGCTGATGAAGCTTTTTTTCCTTATCTTATCTAAAATGTTTTTAGATAATGTATGTTAGACATTTGCCAGACATGACTATGATGTCATTTTCTATTTTTATTTGCCAATAACTTTATGTAAATAACTTCATTGGAAATTTGCCAATATTAAATGTTGCTGATGAAGTTTTTTTTTATTGTTTTATACAATAAACAATGTATATTCACCTTTACTACCAACCAATCTTTACCATTCAGTGATAACAAGCACTGTATTCTACATTTTAATATTTTATGATGTATTTAAAAGAGTAGTTATTGTTGCAAACTCCATTAGAAATTTGAATTGATATCAGTTTTGGAAAAAGGGAAACGGGGATGTGAAAAAAAAAAATTGGGGGGGGGGGGGTTAAATTTTTCTCATTTCAGATTTCATAAATAAAAAGAAAATTTCTTCAAACATTTTTTTTAGAGGATTAATATTCAACAGCATAGTGAATTGCTCAAAGGCAAAAAAAATTTTTTAAGTTCATTAGACCACATTCATTCTGTGTCAGAAACCTATGCTGTGTCAACTATTTAATTTTAGATTTAAATAAGTTTGAAGAAGAAATCTTTAATTGATTTGTAAAATCTTGACATTTGTTTTGTGTAAAAAAAACAACATGTAATGTCAAAAATTTGATCACAATCCAAATTCAGAGCTGTATCACGCTTGAATGTTTTGTCCATACTTGCCCCAACTGTTCAGGGTTCGACCTCTGCGGTCGTATAAAGCTGCGCCCTGCGGAGCACCTGGTTTTATGAGTCTTTGGTTACTCCTTGGTTTTGATTGTTATTGTCTTATACACGATACCTTATGAATGTATTTATATGATATAAGCTTATTATTACACTTGCATATATGAATAACACATGACAAGAAGGTTTCATATGAAATAAAATTTAAAAAATAAAATCCTCCCACCCGCCCCATTTTTTTCAAAAATTTGGATGAAAATCTACTAATTAATTTTAGTTGGCCTCATATTATTCATTTTAATAGTCTGACAAGCTAAACACAAAGAAAAATATTTTTTGAAAAGTTTGCATTATATTCTAACCAAATAGTTATCAAAGGTACCAGGATTATAATTTTGTACGCCATACGCGCGTTTCGTCTACATAAGACTCATCAGTGACGCTCATATCCAAATATTTATAAAGACAAACAAGTACAAAGTTGAAGAGCATTGAGGATCCAAAATTCCAAAAAGTGGTGCCAAATACGGCTAAGGTAATCGACGTAGGTCCTGTAAGGTCTGATTTTTGCCTTAAATTTCAGGTTCATCTGATGAAAGATTTGGGACACTTTTTAAATACTTATGTGTCTTTTCCAGTTGATTCAATTAGTTTATGTGAAAGATTTTAACTGAATTAGCCATTAAAGACCCTCAAATTCAACCTTGAATATGAAAATCTATCAAATGTACCATAATATGTCATTTTTCAGAGTTTTTTTTGTCAAAAATGAAAGTGGCAACATCCGTTCACAATCTCAACCTTTATATATGTTGTATATTATCATCAAATACAACTTACATTTGAATATTAAGAGTGAACACAAATGCGGCTACTTCCATTCAAGACGAAAACCGTCTGAAATTTAACTCAAATGCTAAAATTGTGAAGATTTCAGTAATTTAGCATGACCTAATGATGTTTCTACCCGATATATGTGCATTGTATTGTCAAAAACAGCCCATATTTATGTAGCAGAAGTATTTTAATTTTCAATAAATAGGTAAAAGTTAACATTTTAACCACTTTGTAAAACTGCTACACTTTGCTTCTTAAAGGGCCTTACTTTACCTTCTTTTTTAATTTAAAAAAAAATGCGTTTGAGTTTAACCCATCATCAAACTTTACACATTTCTTCATCTTATGGAATCTATTTTATAAAAATAGCTAATAAAGTGACTTGGTAATATTTATATGAAAAATACTGGTTTCAGTTGAAAAGATCGAACCTTTGTTGAGTGAGAACTCACTTTTGTCCAATGACTAGTGCAGTGAGATGAAAATTCTTTGAAACCTGTTTGCTCACAAGCATTTGATTCTGTTATTTTTTTTTTTTTTTTCTCATTGAATTATATTCAACCTCTTTCTTTATTTAAAAAAAAAACAAAAAAAAAAAAAAAAAAAAAACAAAAGGTTTGTCTCACTACAAACAAAAAGAGTTTATCTGGACTAGTCTGAATTGTTATGAAATTTACTTGATTTAAGTCGGCTTTTGTCTGAACCATACATACTTTGGAATTTTGGATCCTCAATGCTCTTCAACTTTGTACTTGTTTGGCTTTATAAATATTTTGATATGAGCGTCACTGATGAGTCTTATGTAGACGAAACGCGCGTCTGGCGTACTAAATTATAATCCTGGTACCTTTGATAACTATTATTAACACCAGAAGGACATTATTTTAAAAATTCGATATGAATTTAATGTTTGGATTAGGCCATGTTTGGATAATGTTTTGTCAATTATTTCCATAAATTAGATATATATAATGTGACTAAATTGAAAAATTATCTCACCATAAAACTTCAGATTGTTTGATTTTGTGGACAGTGTCCTTTACACGAATATTCAAAAAGGGATCATATGTTAAAAAGTGATGCAAAACCTTATTATTTGAAAATGTGTTTCATGCCATATGCCCCTATATATAGTAGCCTCTCTTGGCGCATAGCTTTCTACATAAACTTAACGCATACACATCTATCTACAATAAAAACATGCATCTAATTGTTTCTGAAGTTTTGCATACCTTTCTTTGAAATCACTAGTTTAACCAAAATATTACAGCCTATATACAACATGAACAAGTTCCACAACTAGAAATATACATAATAATTAAAGTTTTACATCATGTGTTGGTGGGGTTGGTGTTGTTTATTCTTTAGTTTTCCATGTTGTGTCATGTGTACTATTGTTTGTCTGTTTGTCCTTTTTATATTTAGCCATGGCATTGTCAGTTTATTTTCGATTTATGAGTTTGACTGTCCCTCTGGTATCTTTCGTAAAAAATGTTTTCATTCGGTTTGTCCTACAGTTCACTTGAAAATCTCAGACTTAGGCTAGCGAAATGTAAAGTGAATATATAATAGACCTCAAAACTTGAAGGCTACAAATAAAGGCAACAGTAGAATACCGGTGTTCAAAAGTTATAAATCGGTTGACAGAAAACCGTTTAACAAATTAAAACCGATGGGCACACATCAATTATAAAAGTGATAAAGGGAACAACAGGACTGAAGTGCAACAAAAATAAACACCAACATTCATATATACACAACGCGAACATACATGTATAAACACACCATGTTGTGAGTGAACAAAAATCAATTGCAATGGCTGCAAAAACTGATAAAAAATAAATTTAAAAAAGGTTATTATTTAGTATACTCTAGACCTTAATCGACACAAGACTCTTCAGTTGTGCTCTATTCAATCAATTGTATTTTAAATTCAAATACAAAGAAGCTCAAAAGTATTTAAGACCGCCATTTCCGATAGTTTTACCACAATCTGGTTATGCTTTCCTTTCGGACGTAGAAAAAAACCTTACAGAGTCGAAGAAATGTTGCAATAAAAAAGCAGAGATGAAATATTTTTAATAGACTGTACAGCGAAACATGTGTACCTTTTGCAACTAACGAATCATAAAATGACGCCTGATTTTCCTGGCAGCTCTATTTCAAATTTATCTCTCTCCTTGAAATTTGAAGAGAACATACAATTTAACACAGGTGATTTTTTCGCTAATTCTGCATGTTCTGCTTGATGTGTAAATATTTTTCACCCTCAACTATAAACGTCACATCAGCTTCTGCAAAACTGAATTTCATTATCTGCAGTTCGCTTGTTGTTTAATTCATTTCAACAGAATCGCACATTGATATCGGTTTATCTTCTTCTAAAAAAAAACCCACCGTTACAATGATACATAGTATAGTTAAGTGAAAGGAAACTTTCTATAAATATATCATATTAATCACTACTCATACTTTACATGTATGAATTGGTTGACGGCTATGGAATATCTACATAGGTTCCAATCGTCGTAACCACAATCGTGTTATCTCTACCTCGATTGTGACCTAACGAATAAGAATTTCCACTTATTAGTAGTTGGCCAACAGTCACCTTTTTTGGTGGAGTCTGTGTGTTTTCATATTTTTTCGCTTTTCGCACCAACTTTTTCAGTTTGTTTTCAACTAATTAGTTTGAATGTTTCTTTGATATCTTGCGCTTTCTTTAAGGTGGTACCTTACACTACAGGGAGATAACTCTGTAAAGTCAGCTAAACGTTTTGATTACGTTGTGTTGTAAATGGAATATTCAGCTTCTCATTGATCAAAATTGGTGTTTGTCAAACTGCTATATAACCAGTGTAATTTTTCTGACAAAACGGTTGGTTCAAAATTTTTGAAATTTTTATATTTTTGTTAAAGGGTCAAAGTAAATACTTTGACATAATTTTATGAAAATTAAACGAGCCAAATCAATTTTAGTGAAAGTGTTGGGTACCACCTTAAACGAAACAAAAAGCAGCAGCAAATTTTAAAGGTCGTTATAATCACTCAACTCGGTGTTTCTAAACGATGTTTTTTTTACTTGTTCCAATCAGTTACCGATTTAGTCGCAAAGTCGATGTTTGCCTTACAGTATTGACCACCAAGTAAATTAAGAAAGTTAACATGATTCACAAACAGAAAGCGTCGTTTGCATTACAAAATTAAAACAAGTTCCAAATTTTAAATATTGATGAAAAAGATATTCCAAATCCTTCATCTCTTCATGAAAATCAACGATTTAACAAAATTATGTGTTGTATTTTTCGTTTTGAAATTAAACACATGTCTTGTGCTTTTAAATTTTGAAAAAGAGAGGAAGATGGATATATAAAAATATAAGGAATGTAAGCATTTCAAATACAACCATTTTCAGCAGAAAACAATATCGACCCTTAACATGCTGAACACATTCCATCATAAGTTTTTATTTCACTGCTATTTACAAAAATATTCAAGTTCACATACGACATTCTGGAAGCATGCATTTTGCCAAAATTTTCAAAGCCTGTTTGTGAGATATTTGTTCCTTGAAAAATTTGTAATTTACAACATTTTAGATGCCCAGCAACGATATGTATTCTTAAGCTTTCGAATGATGTATAATTTATTCGTGTATTATGTGTCAAGGGTGGATCCAGCCATTTTAAAAGGGGGTTCCAAACCCAGAATAACGGGGGGAGGGGGTCCAACGATATCTTCTCATTTAATTTATAATATATTGATTGTCCAAACGAGGGGGTTCAAACCCTGGACCCCTCCACTTGATCCTCCACTGCGTGGGTCCATTTTAGCAATTAACAAAGAGTTTCCTTGTGTATAATTCAAGGTTTAGTATGACGTCCATTATCACTGAACAAGTATACATATTTGTTTAGGGGACAGCGGAAAGACGCCTCCGGGTGCGGGATTTTCTCGCTGCATTGATGACCCATTGGTAACCTTCGGCTATTGTCTGCTCTATGGTTGGGTTGTTGTCTCTTTGACACATTTCCCATTTTCATTCCCAATTTCATTAGGAGACTTCTTGACGAAATGTCAATTGCCAATACAGGCAAAATTTAAGAATACCAAATATAGTCGTACACTATTAAACTTCTTAATTCATTTGCTAATTTCTGTTTTTGAAAAGTATATTATCTGGCAAAAAATAGATTTAATTATGAAATTAACAAAGAAGCTTTTAATTTTTATCTTTTGAACAGCGCTTCATTTCACGATCAATAACTGGTGCCATTGCCGTTAAAAATAGAGATGATTACAACATAAATTATTTGTAGAATCTAATTTCCCTTTAAAACATCAAATATATTTTTATTTAGACTTACCTATGAATAAGCTTTTGCACCCTTATTGAAAAAGATAAAGCCGATTTGACAAATTATGATTTATGATTGAAAACCAGGAAGGTATTTATCATGTTTATATACTAAATTATAGGGAAATGGTACTATTTATTCTGCCATAGGCGACAATATTAACATTTTCTAAATTTACCACTTTTTAAGATAAAAACCTGGATAAAACAGTTATATGTTGTGTTAGTACTTTATCATTCTGTTTTACAAATTAAAGCCAAATAGTATCATGACCAACTTCCGACGGAGCTTGTTTATGTTATCCATACCCAGCGCCATTTTGTACCAAATTTATGAAATTTTGGAAGTCTTTTCGAATAATTCTCTAGAAAATATTTCAATAGGTTTCAAATTTTATATTGTAAATATACACACTGCATTTATTCATAAAAGAAACGTTTTATTGTCAAATTGTCAGAAATAAAAAAATAAATTGACAAAAACTATTTGATATACCATTTGATTTAGGTCAGTTCTATAGGGATGTGAGTTGAGGTCTTTCAATTCTGTGATAATAAATTTTGTAAGCCAATTTGTCTCGCCTTGACGGATTCAAAAAGCACGACATAAGAATGCTGTTTCAGGCATCAACAATGTATAAGTTTATGATAAGGTCTAGTTTATGGTGAACCATAAGTGGTTGGTTAATGATATTTTATCTGCAGTTGTATTAGCATTGACACATCTTATATATTGAAGAGATTATTTGACCCTGCAACCTCAGTCATGGTCTTTTGACTTCGAAACTTTTGCTAAATTTATATGTATTAGTTGGTGATTAGGTCGGTTTATGGAGAACCACTAGTGGAAGAGACAATAACAATCAAAACCAAGGAGTAAAAAAAGACTCACAAAACCAAGGGACATTTATATCAACAGTTATAAATAATAAATAAGAAACAACAAGGAAGGTCAATGATATTTCGTTGGTATACAGTTGAATAAGCATTGTCATACCTCATTTCCGTGGAGAATATTTGGCCCTGCCCCCTCAGTCATGGTCTATTGCTTAGTTTACATGTATTAGTTTTTGATTAAACAGGTGAAGATTAACTGCTAATTATAAGTCAATGATATTTGGAATGCAAATTTACCAGTAAGGGGCATTAATGAAACGAGTAACAATTAAAAGAGGGACGAAAGATACCAGAGGGAGAGTCAAACTCATAGAAAGAAAATAAACTGACAACGCCATGGCTAAAAATAAAAAGACAAACAGACAAAAAATAGTACAGAAGACACAACATAGAAAACTATAGACTAAGCAACACGAACCCCAACAAAAACAAAAAAAATCAGTGATCTTAGGTTCTCAGGAAGGGTAAGCAGAGCGTGTTCCACATGTGACACCCATCGTGTTGCTTATGTTATTACACATCCGATGAAAAGAGAAAGGGTATTGTAGTTACGACATAAGGAACATATCCGATATTATCTGTGAAACGGTTATTTCATAATGGTCAAACTACTCGTGATGGCGTTAACATTTACGAAGGGGTGATTTCAATTTCACCATTTGGAACGTTTGGTTTAATAGTTTCCTTGTGTGTAGCAATCCTCTATCAAGGAAATCATGATAGGAAATACAAGCCCGGGTGTATCGTATCAATTGGCAGATATACACTCCGTATGCAGGCGCTGCAGGAATGTTGCTACATATAAATGGAAAGTTCACAATTGGGAAGCTGAAATAATCTCTTTTGTCGTAAAGTTTTGTTTTCAACCAACCATCATTGTCAATTTTGAGATGTAAGTCAAAATATGAGACAGACTTAGCTGTATTTGTAGTATCCTTTATCTCCAGTTCATTGAGATAGATTCGTTCAACATAAACATCAAATTTTGTACTATTTAGTGAGAGAACATCATCTCTATAGCGGAACGTAAAGTTAAAGGATATCAAGTTGCTAACTTCTTATCTTTCTTCCTGTTCCTGTATGAAGTCAGCCTCATAATAATAAAGAACCAAGTCGGCAAGAAGAGGGGCACAATTGGTTCCCATTGGAATTCCGACTGTCTGTTGAAAAACAAGTCCTCCAAAAAAATTTACCTATACAAGTAATGTTGAAAACGAGGCTATTTTGAATATTACCTAAGTATATAAGTAACTTTTCTGAATATTAATTTTATAGGTGTCCAATATTACAGAATTTACTAGCTTCAACAAGTTTTGACAGTCATCTTGTTATTTTCCCATAAAATATAAAATATAACCCTTCTGAAACACTAATTTTACTTTCTGATGCACTTATCTTTAATATTAAGGCGTCTCGGTCAAAGATTGGTATCTTGGGAGCATTACATTATCATTTTCCTCCAATATCTTCAAGGTAGACTGATATAAATAGACAGATACTTGTGAAATAATTAAAACTTGAAGTTATTTGTAATTTGTAACCCAAATCAATTACATATTTTTCTTAAATAAGCCTTCTTACTAATATTTTCAAAAATGTTTAAACTAACTTATTCAAGTAATATTTTAGCTCACCTGGCTCAAAGGACCAAGTGAGCTTTTCTTATCACTTAGACCAAGGTGAGCGACACAGGCTCTAAAGAGCCTCTTGTTGTCATTATTTTCAAAGTAACCCTTTATCTCTATACTCTTCTCAAATTTAATAAATTCTTTATCTTATGATATAAAATGTACACATTCATGAAACTTACATTAAGTCCATGCTTCTACTGTAATTTGAAATAACTTGTTTAAGTAACACCCCTGACTGCTTTCTGACATTTCTAAGGTTTCGTTTCCATGGAGATTATATAGCCCCATCCCCTCTTCGTAATTCATTGGCTTTGAGACTTTAACATAGTTTACAAGTGAATTTTTATGTTCAGGTGTGGTTAAAGCTTAAGGGGACGACTTTTAATTAGTCAATGGCATTTGGTATGCAGTCGTATTAGTATTGGCAAACCCCAATAACTTGGAGATTGTGTGGCCATGTACCTCAGTCATGGTTTATTGACTTTGAATATTTGCATAACTTATGTAACATGTTAAAGTATTGCTATATAATTTCAACAGTCATTTGCTTAATCACAATTACAAACCGGAGAGACATTTCTCTGCAATAATTTTATTCTCTATTCCATATTTTTAGCACTCAACTACTTTTAATTAGGTGTGTTAAAAAAACAAAGTTTCGAACTTAATATGACTGACCGTGCGACATGTTTTTGCAAACAAAGAAGAAAATGCTTAATTTATTTATTGAATAATTTTGATGTTATAACTGTACCTTTAATTAAAAAACAGTGTATACTTACGTCTCTTTCAATCTCAGTCTGTACAACTTTTGATAACTGCTTATACACAAGTACTATGGATTCATTTATTTTCGTGGGTACAAATTTTTCTGGTTTGAGGAAAAGTTGCAGTTCCGTGGATATTTGATTTCGTTGTTTTTAGTAAAAACTGCATATATACCTTAAGAAAATTGGTAAGTCGTTAAACATTTGAATTTGTTTTTCCACAGAATCCAATGAGTACCAACGATTAATAATGAATTTACAGTAGATAATAAAGACGACATTGCATGTGTAAATATATACAATTTATGTAACATTAAAAACAAAAAGGTAATGAACATGATGAATACTTTCATATAATACTGTTACACACTAGGATACATATTCTGGAGTACATTATGATGAAACATTTACGTCATTTATCAGCGAAATATCTTATTTTTATCTTGTTTTGTTTTTATCCTCTACAGTTATTCTAATTAAGTGAATCCTGAACTATGTGATATATAATCATATTACATCTTATTTTCCTTTTGTGAATACAATTAAGGTGGTACCCAACACTTTAACTAAAATTAATTTGGCTCGTTTAATTTTCTTAAAATTTTGACAAAGTATTTACTTTGACCCTTTGACAAAAATATAAAAAATTTTTAAATTTTGAACCAACCGTTTTATCAGAAAAATTACACTGGTTATATAGCAGTTTGACAAACACTTATTTTGATCATTGAGAAGCTTAATATTCCCTAATGAACACAACGTCATTAAAACGTTCTGCTGATTTTACAGAGTTATCTCCCTGTAGTGTTAAGTACCACCTTAATAACATGTATATTATACAATCAAATTTGAATATCCTTTTGCACGTTTTTTTTTAATTTTGAAAGTCAGCTGATAATGATCCACAGTAAACGGAGGAACCATGGCGTGATCCGTTAAATACATTAGATTTTGTCATGTCAGAAAACGACACTTTTCCATCCATTTCTAACAAGGATGCATTTATGTAATATAAAGACGATTGTTTCGTTATATATGAATAAGTTTGATATATCATGCATACGTAACTATCATAACAACTATAAAGGGAAAACAAAGTCAAAGATGTTTCAGGCTAAAGGACATTGTGTCTGCATACTGTTTTTGTCTCCACTATTTCAACCTTGGAGGTGGCCCATGATATGAATCTGGAACAGGCTCACCATTCTTAGGATCAATATTATCTTCCCATCTTTTCATCGCAATACGATTAAGCGTTGATTTGTCTATTTCATCGTATCCATTTGCTGTTGAAAAATATCTCCACACCTTCTTTGAAGCTAGTCCTATTAAGACGTCCAAGGTTTTCGATATATTATATTTTTCGGCCTCCAGTAGTCCTTGTATAATACTTTTACTGGAACATCCGTCAATTCCGCTTGATGCATATTTGTTAGCTAGACATGTGTCGGCCTTTTCCAAAATTTCGTTAACCTGATATTCATGCGCAAGTGGCATAACGAAATGGACATTATCATCTGTCAATAAAGAATGGGTGAATTTAGGTCAGAATGATGTGTTTATATCATACCATACACCAAACCTGAGCTACATATATATATATACGCAGTACCTAGATAATAGTAAACAATCTTCATTGCGGGGGTGTTTATACTGTTGAAACAAACATTACTGTACAAAATATGCTTCTTAAAAGTTTACAAGACTAAGAAATTAGAACAAAATGTAAATTGAAAATATTATTTATTTCATCAATATGATTTAACATGATGTAAAAGAGCGTATTAAATCTATGCTAAATCATCTCTGCAACGTAATACTAATTAGATATCGAACACAAATGATTAAGCTGACATCTTTTCATAAATTAAATATAAAAATCAAATTAAGAATGAACGTGTGTGCATATATAGTTACTGTTAGTAGATTTATTTACAAACACAAGATCTCTTTCAACAAAAAGACGAGTATGGATTTTAGTTTGTAGATTCATGATAACATGCTGTTATTAAAAGTAGATTTGGTATTAAAAATAGAACTTAACAAATGATATCGAACAATTTACTGCGCAAGTTTGGAAAGCGATCACACATTCACACAACATATTCGTGTACATCATGTACATGTATACATGTATTTTAGCATGTACTCTACTTGAATAAGAGGACGATGAAAAGCGACTGCCGATTATAAATCTATGTACAGTTCAAATGTACATCTAAATGTGTTGGCTTTCAAGGTTTTCATACCTCACAGGTTCACCAACATATTGTAGCCTGCAACTTTCACAAGTAAGAAAATGCATAATATATAACGTTTTACAAGCAAATGCTGCATACATGTATGTACTTTAGGTTGATAATTACCTTCTATGTCATCTCCATATCCATCAAGGGTGCATCTTAAAAACATAAGAAAATGATGCATGTTTTTTCCTGGCAGTTCTATTTCAAATTTATCTTTCTCCATGAAATTCGAAGAGAACATCGAATTAAACACAGGCGATTTCTTCATTAATTCTGCTCGATGTGTAAATATTTTTTCTCCCTCAACTATAAACGCAACATCGGGTTCTGTAAAACTGGATTTCATTCTCTGCACCTTGCTTGATGTGTCATCAAATGTAAAGGATCTGTACTGTTTAGGCGCTTTCGTCCAAGTTTAACAAAAAAAAAAATATATATATATATATCTAACGGCCATATTTCAGTATTTTATCGTGAACAAGTATTTTGCAGCCGTTTACTGCAGTCATTACATTAAATAAAAAAACAACAACAACACTGCAAATGAGTTGTTTAGATGCACGATATTATTTGATTAGTTGTTCTTGGCTTTGAACTCGCTGTCAGTAAATCTCAGATCTGTACTTAGATGTATTTATATGTGTATCTACTTGATGATTTTTCTTTTCAGCTGATTTTCATAGTTTGCTATTAAGTTGTACTGTTACACCACTGTCTTATTGCCTTATGCTAGGGGGAGAGTTTGACGCCCGTTAACATATTAAACTCTGCCTCAATCTGTATGTGCCTGTCCTAAGTCAGGATTCTACAAGTTGGTAGTTGTCGTTTGTTGCTGTATTACATATTCGGTTTTCGTTCAATATTTGTTTTCCACTAATTAGGCCATTAGTCTTTTAGGACTTTCTTATCCCAGGCATAGATTACCTTAGCCGTATTTGGCACAACTTTTTTTTAATTTCAGATCCTAAATGCTCTTCAACTTTGTACTTGTTTGGATTTATAAATATTTTGATATGAACGTCACTGATGAGTCTTATGTAGACGAAACGTGCGTCTGGCGTACTTAATTATAAACCTGGTACCTTTGATATCTATTAACACCACTGGGTCGATGCCACTACCGGTATACGTTTCGTCCCCGTGGGTATCACCAGCCCAGTAGTCAATACTTCGGTGTTGACATGAATATCAATAATTTGGTTATTTTTATAAATTTCCTGTTACAAAACTTTGAATTTTTCAAAATACTAAGGATTTTCTTATCCCAGGCATAGATTACCTTAGCCGTATTTGGCACAATTTTTTGGAATATCGGATCCTAAATGCTCTTCAACTTTGTACTTGTTTGGATTTATAAATATTTTGATATTAGCGTCACTGATGAGTCTTATGTAGACGAAACGCACGTCTGGCGTATCAAATTATAATTCTGGTACATCTGATAACTATTAACACCACTGGGTCGATGCCACTGCTGGTGGACGTTTCGTCCCCAAGGGTATCACCAGCCCAGAAGTCAATACTTCGGTGTTGACATGAATATCAATAATTTGGTCATTTTTATAAATTTCCTGTTTACAAAACTTGGAATTTTCCAAAATACTAAGGATTTTCTTATCCCAGGCATAGATTACCTTAGCCGTATTTGGCACAACTTTTTAGAATTTTGGATCCTAAATGCTCTTCAACTTTGTACTTGTTTGGATTTATAAATATTTTGATATGAGCGTCACTGATGAGTCTAATGTAGACGAAACGCGCGTCTGGCGTATTAAATTATAATTCTGGTACCCTTGATAACTATTTCGTTTCGATGGTTTTACATTTTGTCGTTTCGGGGTCTTTTATAGCTGACTATGCATTATGAGCTTTGTGAATTGCCGAAGACCATACGGTGACCTATAGTTGTTAAAGTCTGTTTCAGTTGGTCTTTTGTGAAGAGTTGTCTTATTGGCCATCATACCACATCTTTTTAACCGAATTTATACGACGGCTTCTTTTTGTTTTAGATTTGTAATAAATGTCTTTTTGTTTTAACTTTTCTAAAAACTACTTATGTTTTGATTATGTTTGAACAGTTCTTTTGACCAGCAAATATAAAGCACACACAAATGTATATATAAAAAAATACCACAACGTTTGTTTTTTGTCAAATAACTCACTGGCACTTACAAAAGATCATGCTTTTAATAGGAAAATATCAATCAATATTCATTATGATCAGAACATTACAAGATCATATCTATTTAAAAAAAAATCTAACCAGAAGAGAAAGCCCGCATGTGGTCCCAGATTACCAAAGTGATTTTTGCTCAAACCTAATACTACTTTAGATAAATATATACAAATTTAAACCGATCATTCTAAGGAACACACATCAAACATTTGATCAAAGACATCTATGACTATTTTCTTTATCTAAACACCATCTCTAGCTGGAATTCACTACCTGGTAACCTAGGACCACAGGCGCGCTTCCTTTTCTAATTATATTTTTTATTATTGTTCAGTATTATTACAATACCTCTAGACATGTTATCTGTAACCTGTCACTGGTATGGTGAGTCGGAAGCAGCTTATTTCATTGAGTTTATCTGTATAGTTTATATGAGACAAAATAGAAAATAGTTAGATATAGGAAGATGCGGTATGAGTGCCAATGAGACAGCTCTCCATCCAAATAACAGTCTATAAAAGTAAATCATTATAGGTAAAGTATGGCCTTCAACAACACGGAGCCTTGGCTCACATCGAACAGCAAGCTATAACGCACCCCAAAAATTAGAAATGTAAAACCATTCAAACGGGAAGACTAACGGTCTAATCTATATAAAAACGAGAAACACGTATGAACTACATAAACAAACGACAACTACTGTACATCAGATTTCTGACTTAGGACAGGTCCAAACATTTGCAGCGGGATTAAAAACGTTTTCATAGTACCAAACCTCTCCCTTTTCTGAAACAATAGTATAACATCACACCATAGAAAAAAAGAACCACCATAAAATATTAATTGGAAGGCTTAACTCAATAAAAAAAACGCAAATTAATATACAATGAACGAATAGATTTGATCTTCGATACCTGTATGCAAATTCATAGTTTATAAAATTAATAAGGGATAAATAATTAAGTTCAAGGTAAATTAACAGGTTTAAACAAAGTTAAAGTAAGATACCGCTGTGAAATATTAAACAATTTAAAGAAAACAATCACTTTTGAAAAAAGCTGCGTCAAATCCTACACATGTAAATGAAAATAACTTTGTCATTACGTATACGTGATCGCTTGTGTGTATAAAATCTTCCGTTTAGGAATACCAAAAAATGTCTTTAATATCAATCAAACTAAACTATCACTTGGTACTTATGGGGTAAATAATATGAGCAGGCATTACCTGTGAATGGGGACGAAGTCTGTAAGTTTTTTTTTTTTTTTTAAGTCAAACATGTTAAAAAGAGACACAAAAATACCGTAACGTTTCCGATTTTGGTTTTGTTGTAAGGGATCTTAGTTGTGACGTTATTCAAATTATGACGTCATATTCAATGTAAACAAAGAAACGCTGTCATCAGGTAACTTTTTTTTATAACAAACAATTTTTAAAAATGAATTAGTATTAAGTTCTTTTCTTAGACTGATAAATATACATTTTATTCAAAATCTCATGCAAACAAGACCGGAAACGGAAGTCGATTTCTGCGCAGATCTGGAAATTCAAAAACCTGACAAAAAACTTTTGTCACCATATTACAATAAAACTATACAATTAGAGCTGGATAAAACTTCCTGTACAGGTGCAAAAACAGTATTTAAGGAGAAATGAAATAATTTTAATGTTCATAGTACGCAGAAGTGAAAATTGGTAGTAATTCCAAATAAACAAAACTGGTATATAGACAGTGTCTCAATACATCCCGTTTGAAAAGAAAATACATGATCCTTACATAATCATTATAAATATACATAGATAACTTCAATGCAGATCAACAGATTAATATTTATGAAACTAAAATTTTATAATGATTTTCAAATTTATAATTGTAAACCCGAAATATCGATGTTATTGATAATTTAAAATGCTTCTAGAGCTAAAGTGTAAATTTTTTAGATTGCATATCTTGAATATTAAATAAATTGACAATCAACTGTTGCATTAATAATCCACACTTTTTAGATTGGGTTGAATTAAAATCTCCTAAATAACTAAAAATTAAGGAAAAACAGGTACGACGTTCTCCGTCTCATATTTAGTGCCAAATATAATCCCTCGAAATTCATATAAGCAGTAAACTCAACACGAAAGTCTATGACATTCGAGACGATTTTAATTTGGAAATTATTAATTTCCCCTACCTTAGTAGCAGTGTACCATCTTCATATGCATATGGAATTACATTTTTAAAGAGAGTGCAGCTGCTACTCAGACGCTAAAACCTTCCCTGTAAGATAAGACAAGAACGTACTAAGAAAGACTTTGAAATTACAAAAAATAAGAAGACACGTTCATTGAAAATCAGACAACTTGCAGACGACATACACTTTTTTTCTAATAACACACAAAAATATTTTAATATTTGGAATATGATTGAAATGTTTGCTACATTATCATGGCTCAAATGAGATAAAAAAAACTATAGGCATTTATTTGGATAAAACATAAATACTGAAAGCATCAACTGGACGGTATAACCAGTGAAATGTTTAGTTTGTTTTGGGGTTGTAATGAAAATGTGTTCAACAAATTACGGAATAAACAAGTGAAAAATTTAAGAGGAGTATTAGAAAAAAGCAGAAAAGAAATGTTATCTTGTTTCGAAAACAAACAGTTGTGGTAAATCACTGATTGTACAAAATATTACTTTTGTATACACGGTTTCGCACATAGGAAAAGAATACATTGTAAATTAAAAAAATAAAAAAATATCAATGTTTTTGGAAAAGCAAAATTGAAAATTGGACCATAATTTATTAATCTATGAATCGCTAGATGGTGGTCTTCATCAAAATAGTTAATATATGAATTAAATACATAAAATCGATCAATATTGAAAAATAGGAAACTCCTAATGTATATTGATTCGGTACGACATAGACATAAACGTGAACCAAATAAAACTGCAAAGTTGTTATGACGCTTTCCTAAATGAAATGTATATGATCTTGAAAACATAAATGCATTAATAAATCAATAATAGAGCTAAATTTTACAAATAACACATCTGGAAAGATTAAAAAATAATATAATTTTTACCTTTCACAGTTACATTTCCTGATTTATAACGAGACTCTTTACAGTATAAAAAGAGAAGATTACAAATTGGATTATTTATAGAATCTTTATCTTATTTCAACTTTGTACTTGTTTGGCCTAGCAACTATTTTGATCTAACCGTCACTGATAAGTCATATGTATAAGAAATGCGCGCCTGGCGTATTAAGTATAAGCTTGGTATCTTTGATAACTATTTAAACCACAAATAATCAGACATACCTGTAAGTTAGTTTCAGCACACTTTGTATACGATTAACGAATATTTCACGACTACTGTTTAAAAAAACCAGGAAGGTAACAAATAACACTTTCAGGGACGAAATATAAAATATAAAACGTTTCCGGAATCAATACGAAAAAAATAATGTTAGATGATGTTTTGTAAATTATTATCTAAACAAGTCTTACTGATACACATATAGATGAATCGACTGATGTATCCATGGCTGTTGAAGGAATGATTCCTCAAAACAAAACAGTCAGTGGAATTTTAAATAACAGAGACATTGATAAATGACGACAAAGAAGAAAAAAAAACGCCAACCATTAATCATTGATAAAAATAATAAAAGAAAAACCGCAAAAGGTTATAGCAACGCGTGTTCACTCCTACCTTGGCAATGAAATTCAGTATAAGTCAAATTGTCATTATCTGGGAAAGCTGATATCATTGGGCGTACCATCCTTGGAGTTTTATGAGACATCAAGTTTTTCAAGAAAAATGGACAGAACAAATTTTAAACCTGGTTTTGTGGCATGCCAAACCTCCCGATTTTATGGCAATGTTAGATATAACATTCAAATGACAACATTACAGGTGTAATACCACCATTGATTTTCCCCTATTAGTCTTTGTTAAATTTGCACTTTTCAAAAAAATGTGCAGAATTTATCTTTGTTTCAAATAAAGAAATATTTGGCATGAGTAAAGTTTTATCCTGTCCAGTTCTATAGAAAAAAATTCACATAACATTTCATTGCATATAAGAAAATAACCATCATTGGAAGTTAACCAATCAAATTTCTTCCCTTATTTTATCTGTGTACAAGATTTAGTCACCATGTAACCTCAAGATTACAAAATTTTCTATAGAAATCCCAAATAAAAAATAATTGTGTTTTGAAATACCTAAGACATATGTTTATGACCTGTAAATTTTTATATGCTTGTTTAGGTTATTTATCTATCAGTTTTTATTTTGTAGTTAGCCACTGGTTTTATCACTTATATCTATTATATAGTCATTTTATAAAAAAATACTGTTTGCAAAAGTATGAATTATTCTAAATAATAAGTATGTTCTTATCTCAGGCAGAAAACCATAGCCGTATTGGGCACAACTTTTTTGAACTTTTGGTCCTCAATGCTCTTCAATTTAATACTATTATTTGGCTTTCGAACTTTTTTCATCAAAGCGTCACTGGTTAGTCTTGTGTAGAGGAAACGCGCAACTGGCGTATTAAATTTTAAACCTGGCACCTTTTGCTGTAGTCCTATCATGTAAGGTGTAATACCACCAAATCATGGTACGTCACATCCGGTTGTATACGAAAGTAGGTCGAAAAAAATATTTCCTTGAATTTGACAGTTGTAGGTAATTAATCCTACATTTTATTGCAGTAAAACCATTTCTGTGTTTTTGCTAATGTGTTTCGTCTATATACCTTTTTGTGCTTTTTTGTCACATATTTGTTTGTTTTCATAGTGATTATGATTATAACACAAGGTTGACCATGTTGACTTCTGTAGTCCTATTTTGATATTTTTTCCTATTATGTCTGCTTGTTTTCCTCACACATCGTTGTCAATATAATGGAATTGTATGCAACTCTCGTACCAGTGAGAGGTTGATCTAACTATAAAACCAAATCATTCTATGCGTAAGAAACTGCCTGTAGTAAGACAGGCTTTATGACAGTTGTTATCTATTCGTTTGGTGTTTTAAGTTTTTGAATACATCTAGTCGTGATGTCTGTACAAGTCCGTTCTCCACTCTTGCAAAACTAAGATTTCGATCATGCTTAGTTAGATCTTTTGACCAACTGATAAATCCCATCAAATGTGTCAACTGAAAAATATTACCACAACATTTGTCTTTATGTTCAAGAACTCCCGCATACTGACAAAAGATAATCCTTTTAATCTAAAATTCTCAAAGTATATACATTTTGTTAGGAACATTTGAAGATCTTCCGCTTAAAATTCTTATGATGTACTTATATTAAAATGAATAGGATTTTAGCCAAAGCATTTGATAGTATATTGCATTACATTATGATTAAAACACTACCTTGTGTGCGCTTCTTGTAATTTAAAGATTTTATAATGTGAATATGTGTTCGTATTGTTCAGTATTAATACATTACCTTCAGACATGTTATCAGTAATCAATGGCTGGTATGGTAGGTTATTAACAGCTCATTTCATCGAGGGTATAGTTTGTATAAACCAAAATAGAAAATAAATAGTGTATGGACCTTTCATTATAGATAACTATAGATAATTTAGATAAAGACTAAGAGATAAAGATAAAGATAAAATTAAAATTTTGTAACACTGAAATTTAATAATGATTTTCAAATTTAAAATTGCACACCTCGAATATTGTTGATATTGACAATACATGCAATACAAGTATGTGCAGTGTTACAATTGCATTTTATGTTGATGATCTGTAAAATTGAGAATGGAAATGGGGAATGTGTCAAAGAGACAACAACCAGCCCATAGAGCAGACAACAGCCGAAGGCCACTAATGGTTCTTCAATGCAGCGAGAAACTCCCGCACCCGTTTTAATTTGCATATCACGAATATTGCGCTAATTGACAATTGACTTTTGAAGTTTTGTGTTGGGTTACATTAGTTCCAGCTGAAGCCCGCCTCCGTGTTCGGAGTCTTTGTGTTTAAGACTGATTGCTAGACTTTTGTCTGTTCTTTGGTAGGATTGTTGTATCTATGACACATTCCCATTCCCATCCTCAATTTTATTCTCTTTAAGATTTAAGTCTTTGAATATTTATTGTACTTCTTTACTTCTGAAGGTTTTTTTCCACAGTTGCAGAAAAGGAAAACGATACTCGAAAATATACTGCAACTACATTGCAGATATCCCCGAAAAACATAAAAAAAACATGTCGAAAACCAACAGATACCAAGTATACAATTAAATTGAGAAAGGAAATGGTGAATATGTCAAAGCGACAACCACCCGACCATAGAGCAAACAACAGCCGAAGGCAACCAATGGGTCTTCAATGTAGCGAGAATTCCCGCACCCGTAGGTGTCCTTCAGCTGGCCCCTAAAATATGCATAATAGTACAGTGATAATGGACGTCATACTAAACTCCGAATTATACACAAGAAACTAAAATTTAAAATCATACAAGACTAACAAAGGCCAGAGGCTCCTGACTTGGGACAGGCGCAAAATTGCGGCGGGGTTAAACATGTTTATGAGATCTCAACCCTCCCCCTATACCTCTAGCCAATGTAGAAAAGTAAAAGAATAACAATACGCACATTAAAATTCAGTTCAAGAGAAGTCCGAGTCTGATGTCAAAAGATGTAACAAAAGAAAATAAATAAAATGACAATAATACATAAATAACAACAGACTACTAGCAGTTAACTGACATGCCAGCTCCAGACCTCAATTAAACTGATTGAAAGATTATGTCTTCATCATATGAATATCAGGTACAATCCCTCCCGTTAGGGGTTTAGTATCATACTATCATAAAATATATGAGAAGAACATAACCCGTGTCATGCCAACAACTGTTTTTTTTAGAAATAAATGTGTTTAGTTCCGATGCAAAGACCCTATCAGTGAATCAATGTTAAAGCCAAAATATGCAATCTTTAATGACCTGACAACAGTATCGTAACTATATCCCCTTTTAATAAGTCTATTTAAAGGTTTTGTTAGTTTCTGAGGAGAATACTGACATTTTTGTGCTTTATAAAGAATATTTCCATAAAATTTTGGATGTGAAATACCTGAACGTATAAGATGTCTGCATGTTGAGTTATATTTACGAATTATTTCCTTATACCGGTGATAAAATTTAGTAAATGTTTTGACCAGTTTGTGATATCGAAAACCCTGGTGTAATAATTTTTCAGTAATACATAAATTTCTCTCGCTAAAATCTAATACATTGTTACATACACGAGCGAATCGTACAAGTTGAGATATATAAACACCATAAGATGGTGACAAGGGAACGTCACCATCTAAAAATGGATAATTAACAATAGGAAATGAAAAATCATCTCTTTTATCATAAATTTTTGTATTAAGCTTCCCGTTTATGATATAGATATCAAGATCGAGGAAAGGGCAGTGGTCATTGTTATCATTAGCTTTATTTAAAGTTAGTTCTACAGGATAAATTTCTTTAGTATACATACTGAAGTCGTCATTATTTAGAGCCAATATATCATCCAAATATCTAAAAGTATTGTTAAATTTTTGTATCAAATGTTGTTTTGATGGGTCTTTGCTAATTTTAGTCATAAATTGTAACTCATAACAATACAAAAACAGGTCCGCAATAAGTGGTGCACAGTTAGTCCCCATTGGAATTCCAATAACTTGACGATATACTGAATCTCCAAAGCGAACAAAAATGTTATCAAGTAAAAATTCAAGTGCATAAATAGTATCAAAGCATGTCCAATTGACATAGTTCTTTTGTTTATTGCTACTAAAAAATGATCTAAAAGAGTTTGAACATATGTACTCGCATTCCGACTTTTTAAATGCCCAGTTAATTAGGGATGTGAATTTTTTCTTAATAAGAATATGAGGCAAAGTGGTATATAGGGTAGAAAAATCAAAACTTTGAACAGATTCAAAATCACCAATATATGCATGCAATTTATCAAGTACTTCCAACGAGTTTTTGACACTCCAAAAGTAATTAATTCCACTATTTTCAAAGGCCTTATTTGAACAATTTATTATCAGGTTTTTTATTGTACCAAGTGTACTAGTAAGTAAAACAGACAATTTAGTAGTTGAACAATGGCTGGAAGATGAAATAAATCTATATTTGTAAGGTTTTTTGTGCAGCTTCGGAAGCCAGTACATAGTTGGGACTTTCATTGTGTTTGGTTCTGCTTGTAAAGAAGTAGCTAAAAGTTTATGTTTGTTACAGATGTCGTTTTCTGAAAATGAAGTCAGTTGGAATGTTGGTGAATTCGTGATTTCCTTTTGCAGAACCTCTATATAAAATTTACGTCAAACAATAATGATATTATTAAGTATACATTTTTATTTTACAGAAGTATAAATAGTTAAACAGAAAACTATATTTTAAAATGCGAACTGCTGATAAAGATGATAATTATTTTTATATCAATCGCCTCCGGAACACAGTTTGTGTTTATACTAATATGTATGAATTTGTTATATTATACACGTTATAAACATCGTTGTTTCATTAAATTATTAGAAAAAAAACATAACAATATAATTACAATGGTCACACAAAATAGCGTATTTATATAATATGTGTATGTACATTTTAACAATGATAACGGGTATCATTTATATTGATAATAATTATACTTGCTCTATAGCAAACTATGTAATCTGACATATGAGATATAACAAAAAAGTAAGAATCAAGATATTTCATTTTCACTGGCATATGCAAGTATTGATATTGTCGACCTAAGGATGAAAATGCAAACTAATTGATTTGAAGATATCTATTAATCCACCATTTTCTACATTTGAAAATGCCTGTACCAAGTCAGGGATATGACAGTTCTTGTCCATTCGTGTAATGTGTTTTATCATTTGATTTTGCCATTTGATTAGGGACTTTCCGTTTTGAATTTTCCTCGGAGTTCAGTATTTTTGTGATAATACTTTTTAACACACTGTTGTCATTTTTTATGGAATTGTATGAGCCTGTCAAACATGTGAGTGGTTTAGTTTGCAATAAAACCAGGTAAAATCCACCATTTTCTACATAAGCCTGTACCAATTTAGAAATATGACTATTGTTTTTATTCATTTGATGTGTTTGAGCTTTTGATTTTGCACTTTGATAAAGCCTCAGTCATACCTTACCGGACAGCACGAACGGACGCCTAACGGATGCAAATAAAAGTTGCCCGTTGACAAAATTGTTATCCGTTGTAAGTCCGTTGATGTACTGACCGAATAAAACGGACGTGTAACGAATGCATAACGGACACACACCGGATATGCAACGTACGAGAAACGGAAACGTACCGGACAGAACGGATGTCGAACGTACACCCAACGGACAAGTACCGTATAAAACGGACACCTGACGGAAGCGTACCGGATAAAACGGGTGAACAAGATATACAGAAAAATTAAATTTACAATAATAATATATGTAAATCGCATAAATATTCAAAATGTTTCTATGTAATTGGTTTTGGTTTGTTCTTTAAATGCCGCCAAAGGGCAGTGTCTCACCTAAATAAGAGCTGCTTTATTGTGAAGACGTGCCCTTACTCTAAGATCGATTATGAATAATAAGAACTCATGAACCTTAAGAAATCTGACATACCAATAATTGGCATTTCTGACGCAAAATTTTCAAATGGCATTTATCCGTTTCAGATCCGTTCATCATCCGTTTTATCCGTTATGCTTCCGGTAGAAGTCCGTTTCTCATTCGTTCAACATCCGTTTTATCCGTTAAACGTCCGGTAGAAGTCCGTTGGACGTCCGTTCAAAGTTTTGAACGTGCTCAAAAATTGCCACCGGACAGAACGGACGTCGACGGATAAAACGTACGCTAAACGGAAATACAACGGATATGGACGGACATCTAACGGACATGAACGGATTGAAAAAAAAGTTATTCGTTAAACATCCGTTCGAGCTATCCGTTAAGGTGTGACCGAATTTTCCTTTGAGTTTGGTATTTTTGTTATCTTTCTATTTGATATGGAGTTTTTTGTTTCCGTTTCCTAACAGCAACCAATTGCTAAATCAGTTTGGTACTTTTTAGTTCATTATGTTCACCAAATACGTTAAAAGTTGGCTTTAATATGGAACATTGTATTTTCGACACTGCTGATTTGATTTATATGTAGTTGTTGTTTGCACACCCATGAGGACAAACTAACACATGTAATTAGGTAATTGATTATTTTGAAAAGAAGAAAAAAGAAAAGGATGTCATTTACATTCAGTTTAGTGTATTCAAAACATCAGGTTTAAGGAAACATCTAGTTGACAACAACACGAACAAGCTACTATACCATAATTAACATGCCATGAAGGTCACAGATTTCTTTAACAAACCGAAGTTAAGAAGGGTTCGCTTTTTTACAGTCAAATATATCCATCTGGTAGCAATTCTCAGAGATGATATATCAATAAGTTGTGGTATTATATATATATGCCAATGGCTACACATGTATTGATTAGGTGGTTCATGAACCCTGGCTGCGGACATCTATATGTAAAACCCTTAATAATCACATGAAAGATAAACAATACTGCTATCGATGGTTTTTAAAGAAAACATTTTATTTGTCCTTTAATAGACCAAAAGAAGGTACATTTAATTGCTGTGTTTTCAGTAATAAATATATCGATACTTTACAAAATTGTAACCTTTAAGATTTTAATACCGAAGCATAGGGGTTACTGGATCGATAATAGATGCATATTCACGATGTTGAAGAAGAGGGTCCACCAAGGCGGCATTATGCGTGGAATATTAAAAAAGTATATGCTTAACCATATTCATAGATATATTAGGGAGCGCAACCCCTAAAATCTATGTTGGTTTGGCATTGACAGTCTACCAACAGAGGCGACAACCCTAAATAGTAACCCATGACTATTATACATATTTTAGTGCTTGAATACGTATAATTAATTCATTTAAAAGATATGTACTAAATGATTGTTTGTCTTTCAAAATTTAAAATCCACCGATAAATTATGTATTTCTTACATAAGATGACGATCAAATTTACAATTTAAATATAAACTTGATAAAAACCTGTTTGGTAAGAAGTATCAAATATGAATACAACTTTGCAGTAAATGACAATACAAATCATAAAGAAAAAAAAATCAATCGCCGTTTAAAGAATTTAAATTACCTGTGCAAGAGCAGACTGCAGAATTTTTAAGGTTTCTCATGGACATATAAGAACAACTCTAAATATTTCGTCATGTACATGTAAGGACATAATCATTTTTAGGTTGTTTCATTGATTTTTTAGGTGAGCCATATTATTTATTTTATTTTCGTCACTTATATATATAATTGAAAAGACTCACTCATCTCAAAACCCACACCGTAATGAAAACGAACCCAATTACTATTATTTATAGACTATTAACATACCGTGACGTTTTACATGGGTTCATAAGATATATGAACCTGGTGTTCAAATGCTTAACAAAGAAAAATTACAAACATCTATTATTTTCTATCAGAATTTTTCAAAGACGTCTGCTTTCCTTTGGTTAAAAAAACCCCAATTTTTTGCAACACTCATTTTTCAAACCTTATCTCTTTTCACGCACATGTATATTCTGTCACTTTTGAAACCACGAATAAGATAGCAACACCTTTTGTATTTCTGTTTAACCAGAGAAATATCAAACCACATTATTTGTATAACATATATATTTGTTTCTAGTCAAACAATTACATAGAAAATGTACATCAAAAGGAGGATGTCTTACATGATATTCATAGTAAATACCACTTAACGTGAAACCTTTTTTTATAAGAAATGTATCTTATACCAGAGTTCTGGTGTAAAAACTGATAAATGGATTGTTTTATTTGTCAACACATCTTCTGTTCACAAGAAGGATGTTTTATTCAAAATATATTTCTCAAGCGTGGTAATAGCTATTCGTTGGTGTGTGTTTTGTTTTTTTGCATTTAAACCTACAAGTTTACCTGTGAGAGACGCACAATAAAAAAATGTTAAAACGTGTACATTTACACAGCACTATTAATATAATCAAGTGACGAGTAGGCTATTGTTTCATTATAAAGTAAACACGTTTCCACATTTGTACCCGAAACGCTCCTATAAAACCCTTGTCTTGTGAACTACAACAACGTCAAATGTGGAAGGTCTAATACAGATTTGAAGAATCACAATGTCCAAAGTATACAGATTAGTCAGAGTTTGGACTTTTCAGTAACTTTTTTTATTGAATTCAAAATCATAATGCCCCTTGAATATTTATGCAGTCTTGTGCCCCAAACCCTCAAAGTTCGACAGAATATAGCTTGTGAAATGAACAAGATATCATTTAACCTATTTGCATTTTGATACTGAATTCCCGATCCTTCATTACCTCAACAATGAAACTTTGAAATAATCTTAACATGTCAGTTCGAAAAGAATTTATTATCGAAAATGAAATTAAAAAAAATATATCTGTTTGTTATTTTCCTAAGCGACTCTCATACAAGTGAGAGGTTTGGTAAGCAAAAAAACAAACAGGTTTATAGACTTTTCCTACATAAAATAACTGCTGTACCATGTCGGGAATATGGCGTTTGTTTCAATTTGTTCAGTGTATTCGAACTTTCAGTTTTGCGATTTGATAACGGATTTTCCCTTTTGAGTTTACGTTGGATTTTTTTTTTTCTATTTGACTTTTTTCATCATATTGATAATCATGTTTAATCATGCACAATATCACCATGCTTTTTTCATGTCTTTCGTTTAGATATATGATATGGCATCATATCAAGAATCATGTGACATCTGCGTCACGGGTCATCCACCATCCATAGCTATCACATGGTGCCATGAATGTGTAGAGAAACTATGCGATAAATGTTCCCATCGTCATCGTTTGTCATCAGTAACAAGCACACATAGTATTTTCACTATGATGGACTATGAGAAGCTCCCAGATATAGTTCGTACAACTAAACTGTCCTGCAAGGAACACAGTGAAAAATTAAAAATGTATTGCTGTGATCACGAACTTCCGTTGTGTCGAAAATGTATCCTTTCCACTCACAGAAATTGCGAAAACACTGCTATACTTACTGACGCTGCTAAAAATGTAAAAACATCAACATCAATGTACTTGTTATCGAGAGGCCTAAAGGATGTTACAAACAATCTGTCAAAAGCTGCAATTGATCGAGAGCATAATCTGACAAACATTAGTGCTGAAGAAGATAGAATAATGCAAAATATGTCATTGAATAAAGATCGGTCAAACATTTCTAATGAATTAGCATTAATTTCCAAAAAATATAAAATGCAATTAAAAGAAATTATTATCGAATTGCAGAAAAGAGAAGTCAAAATGCTAGAGTTAGAAAAGGGTTTCACATATATCAACAACTATGCGACTGACATTCATGCATTTGTGTGCATGCTAGAAATGAAGGAAATTGTACATGAAGAAGAGATATATCTAAATAGCATTTACAGCGAAGGTACATTGGATAATATCAATATTTCTCTCTCAAGCAGTAGGGACAAAAACACTTTTGCTGAGAAAGAAATAATCGTTAGGAAATCAGCAACTCTGGTAAAAATTGCAAAGGAAGAAGACACACAGGGACAGATAATCATGCAACGTGCATCGGCTTATGATAATATCAAACTTGAAATGACAGACTTATACAGCATAGAAAGAAAAGGGGACATCACTGGGTGTTGCGTTCTTCCTGGTGGGAAGATAGTTTTGGCTGACAGTTCCGGAGAACTTATCATTCAAGAAATCAATGGTTTGTCGGTTACTATACCTACAAACAGAGGTATATTTGATGTTTGTGCTATCGATGTAAATACAGTTGCCTACACCAACGGAATGTCTTGCTCTCTTCATATAATTGATTTGAAAAAGAATACAGTAATTAAAAGTACTAGTACGACAAATGCTTGCTGTGGAATAACCTATCGCGACGGGAAAATCATGTTCTGCGTGAAAGATGATGGTATTTTTACAACGAACCGGAAACTGAGTAATCCTAAACGTATATTCGAAGACAAATTACCATGGGGGTCATATGTCACAACTTCTGAGGACAAAATATTTTTTACAAACAGTAAGGAGAGAACTGTTGCTGCAATTAATTCCAATTATCAAATAATATGGAAATTGCCTTTCGAAGAATATAAACCTTTTGGTATTGTAGTAGATAGCAAGGGAAATGTATACGTTACAGGACATATATTTCTGATCGTTATTGCCAGTGATGGAAACAGAAGCAAAAGGCTAGACGGTCGAAATGATGGATTATATCAGCCATGGCCTTTAGCCTATGACGCGGAAAATAACTGCATTATTGTTGCAAATCTTACCCAAGGTCCCGTTCTTGTTTACAGTATAATCTAATAGTGTTAAAGTATCCACAAGGCTGCGAAAAGCAGTGTAGAAAAAAAAATGGCAAGCCTTTAGTAGGAGAGGAAGCCGATGTAACTGAAGAGAACAAGAGGCCATCGATAAAAAATATGATCTGAACACAACAGCCACGAACAGGATCAAACTCATGGTTGACAGGCAAATTAAAATATTAATTTAATTAAACCACTCGATTACCGAGACCCCGAGTAAATAAATAATACAACATAGTTATTTTAAAACAAAGTTACTACATCGTAATTGTTCTCTTAGTGAATTTGACGATGCTTGGTGTATTCGTTTGTATTTGTTATAACAAGCACACTCTTACCAGCAAACGACCTACTGATACTCATGATAGAAACAGTAAGGATAGTTTACTATTTGCACATACAGTACGTTGATTACGTCCGGTATCAGTTCTTGTTACTGTATGCGTATTTTTCGGAGTATTGGAGAACAAATTAACAAAGGCCATGGTCAGCTTGGCCGTGATTTAAAGTTTGAACTTTCTAAGATATCCTTTCATACTTACTTTTAAGTCACATTTTGATGAGGATCATTCTGTCGACAGTTTCGGTCGATTTAGTAACTTTCACCTTTTTTGGTTCAACTAAAGAAAAAATAAGTGTATTTTCATATAGTACTAAAACAATAACAAGGTAAAACAAAAAAATCATAACTTCATACAAACATAATTTTTCGAAAATAATGAGAAACTAAAAGAAAGAGAAAGAACCACATCAGAATGAACACTTCTTGCTCTAATAATAACTTCAATACTTTTAATTACCAAAACCTATATGGGTTTGCTGTTAGAATTTTATTTCGTGCTTTGATAATTTAAATGTGTATTAGTATTATTATACATTAATGTTGACCTTTCTATTTAATGAATACATTTTTATAAAATGAATACAATTATGATTCATATAAATCATTATTGGGTCATTGATTTATAGTTTAGTTTGTATATACTGTTAGGAATAATTACATTGTAATAAATCTATCCTTCAAAAAGGTTATTAAAATGTTATGTGCCTCTATCATGCATGTACACTGCTTTAAACATTATAGTAATTGATAGATGCGAATACTTACAGGTAAACTTCATTCTAATTTGAAATCCTGCGTATGACCGTCAAATTTGAATGCATGTACTAAAAGGTGGAGTGGAGTGGAGTGGAGTATTGGAGTGGAGTGGTGGAGTGTTGGAGTGGAGTCATGGAGTGAAATATACTTAACATATCCAAAAATTAATATCAATTCAAAAATCATTTATAATTGTTTGGGTTTTTTAAATTGCAGCACACAATGATTTTATATTATTTCATTTGACATATTTGATTGTTCATCAAAGTTGGACAATGTTTTGGGTAGTATTTTATGACAGCTTAGATGGAGGGGGGATAATGTTGTTTATCATGTTATTTATTTTACTGTCCTGAATTGTGTATTTCTAATAAGAAGGGGAAAGCAAAGGCCCAGTAACCTATGCAGTTAAGATTAACTTTAGACAAGCTCACAAAACTGTTATTGAAATACACACATTGCTTATGTTAATTTTCAAATTGTGGTAGGTTTAGTCCCTAGTTAAAAAAATGTATGTCTTATTCCCGGCAAAATATGTTAGAATCAGACAATAATAATAATCTGAGGCTTAAAAAATCATCTTGTGATAAAACATTTTAAATTATTAATATTTTTGTTATCAATGGACTATGATATAATAAAATTAAATTGTCAATCAACATTTTCTCTTTGAATTTTATCTTACATGTTAATTTAATGGCTGCACTATTTAAAATAGTTTGTTTCTTCCAATCAAAAATAGATAAGGAAAATGTATCTAGCCACCATCGCCTGTCTATAGAACCCATAAAACTGTCATTACTATAAAAGCGCTTCCGACGCAAGAAATTAATAAACTGTTGTTTTCAATATTTTACATCACTGGATTGATACCTCTGCTGGTGGACTATCAGTCCCCGAGGGTATCATCAGCTCAGTAGTCAGTATTTCGGTACTGAAATGATTTAACAAACTTTACTAAAATTGTCCGTTTATAAATTTATAAATTATTAACTAAGGTTTCAACTCCCTCAGGCAAAGTTGGCTTTAGATAAATTTGGCTATCTATTTTAGATATTTTTTTATATAAAGCTCTTTCGGTACTTATACATCTTCGGATTTCAAATGTTTGGCTTTGAGCGTTCCTGGTGAGGGTAAATCCAGAAAAGCGCTTCGGACGCAAGAAATTAATAGCGTGTTGTTTTCAATATTCTATAACCTCAGAAACTAAAAAGTAAAATCACAAAAATACTGAACTCCGAGGAAAATTCAATCGGAAAGTCCATAATCACATTGCAAAATCAAATGACAAAACACATCCAATAACTTTAATAGAAAAGAAATGTTGTTGTTTTTGATAATTTTGATGAAATAAACAAATGTTAAATCAGTACAAACCACACATTATATGTTCTGCATATTATGAAAACATTTTCAACAAATTTTATTGTAAAATGAAGACTTTATATATTGTCCTGAACATTTTTTAAATGTTGAATTGCGATCAATTTTAGTAAAAGCAAATGCTCATCTGATAAACAAACTTTGCTTTATTTCATTATGGATTACAACATCTTTGAATTCAAACTAAAGATCCTTTTCTCTCACAGTCACCATTTAAATGAAAATATGTGTTTTGTAGAGAATCGGATTGTTTCAAAATTTTAGATCTTGGACTTATATACATTCTATGATTCTATCTTTTAAACACAAGATTATTTGGATCCTTTCTATGTTCATCTGAAAATGATTGTCCACAGCCGAATCATTTTCTTATTATTCTAGCTATTAAGTAAGATGGAATAGTTGTTTAGATAAATCATTTCTTTGAACTTCAGTGTCTTGTCTTTAAAATTACTTCACAAGAATGTTGTTAAAACTAATTGTTGAAAGACCCCCTCCTAAATTTTATAGCACCGCGGGTAAATTATCACGTTGTGATTGGTTTAACGCCGTCACATGGTGACCCCCTATGAGACCGTAGGGGGTTAATGACGCGTTAATGGTGACGTCATATATTAATGTTGTTGTGTTTCATTGTTTAGTTTTTAACAAAACGCAGCCGAAAAAATTCAGCGAGCGATAAATTCGTTATACGGTTAACTACTGACCCCCTACGGATCCATAGAGGGTTAGTAAAATTCATAGGGGATTCGGCCTCCGGCCTCACCCCCTATGGATTTTACTAACCCTCTATGGATCCGTAGGGGGTCAGTAGCGAACCATATAACTTATAATAGAAATCTATTAAATCTTATTTTTTTTTAATATTGTTTGGAGATATAACCTTAAAAATGCCTATGACACATCCAAGGTGCATTATATTGGTATAATGAACATGAATGCAGTTGGATGCTGTTGAAACATTTATTCTGCGATTTTTTATAGCTACTCATGCATACAAATATATCTTATCAATTGGTTTAATTTCCTAACTCCATGTTTTCACTCCTTGACTCCACTCAAAAAAACTCCAGCACTCCATTACTCCACCACACCACTCCACCACTCCACCACTCTAGTCCACTCCACTCCACCTTCTAGTACATGCTAAATTTGAAATCTCTTAATATGACCTCAACTGCTGAATGGTTTAACCTCTCTGCATTTTTTAGGTGTCTGTTCAAAGTCAGGAGGCTGTAGTTCAGATTTGGAGAATGAGAAAATCAAAAATCGTAATGATTTTGAAACGACGGATAAGATTGTTAAGTAACAGATAATTTTGCTGTAACAGCTCCATGTGCACATACATGATTATTTATACAGAATAATAATAGTAAGCACACGTTTGTAAAGTTATTTAGCACACACACACTAAAGAATATATAGGCAATATCCTTGTTGATATTTGATATAAATATAGTAGCTTAATTGATTGATTTCAGTTTGCTAAACGACAACTTGTCAGTGTACAGCAAAATTATCTGTTACTCAACATTCTTCTTCACCGTTCAAATTATCATTTAGATTTGTCAATTTCTTCATTCTCCAAACTCACAGTAGTTTGCCACATCCATTCAATATGTTTTTCCCATTTAACAAATTAAGTATATGTCTACATTGTAGGAAGAGTTGTATCCCTCCGTACACAAAGCAAGGGGAACGAACATGGCGTAGTGTGAGAATCTGACGGGTTGTCAAGGGGTATAGAAATTTAAAAATCCTTTTTTTAATTGATTTGCGTTTATTTTTGTAGTTATGTTGCCAAAATTGTCCGGAACGGGAACTCAACATTAAGGGCATACGATACAGTTTTCAACCTGTATTTACAAGTTGATGAAAATTTGCATATAGGCTATTTTTTACCTGATTAAATCAAATATGTCATAAAAAATATACCTTCATGAGCTACTTTTTGAGTAAAATGAGGTCGAAATTTTGTATATTTGCTCAAAATTCAGATTTGTGTCCGTATTTTCTTTTTCGAAAGACCGACGTAACTTTTTTGCTTTAAAAGATAAACACAAATTGTTTTTTGTTAAATAATCGGTAATTTCTGTATTTTATAACTATGATCATTAAAAATTATGCAATTTTTATTTCGAAATAACTCTATATTTATCAAATGTTCATGAATAGAGGAAAAAACGTCATTTTTTGCTGCATGTTTATTAAAATTAAAAAAATTGCGCTATTTACAGTTTTATAAAATTTGGGTCACATAATCTCCTTGCAAAATGAAACAAATTGCTATTTTAAAAAATAGGGGTCCATGCACTCGTTTTCAAATTAAATCAGTTTGAATGATAAAAATCAGTCGAAAAATGCATCTTTTCCCGATATGTCATAGTTTGACGTCGCGAAAATAACATTTTACGTTAGCAACGTCATTACCTTCCCTGTAACTGTATCGTATGCCCTTAAGTCAACTGACTCCTTAGCATCCTACATTATATATTTCATGAGACTATGTATGCATTTGAAGACAGGGATTGGAATGTTTTTGATTAATTCCCCTTTGTCCATAGTAATGTTTTATTTTGTGATGTCTGTGTAATGTGGTATTTTATTTATTGTTAATTAAAAGCCCCAACATGCCAAAATAAAAATTCAAACAAATCAAACGAATTAAAACAAATTTCATATTCGTTATAATTACTTGGTAAAGGCATATCCTTTTTTCATAAAATGGTGGATTACATGTGATTTTATAGCTAGCTAAACCTTCCACTTGTGTGACATTCGTATTATATTATGATATTATTACGTAAGTATTTCTGTATTGGCCTTGTTATTGGTCCGAGGCTTGCTGTATTGGCCTGAGGCGAAGCCGAAGGCCAATACGGCTGGCCGAAGACCAATAACAAGGCCAATACAGAAATACACGTAATAATATCTTTATTAAATAACTACAGTGTTACAATATTTTCTTAATATCATTTCAAGAGATAAATTTTTTTACCTTGAAGTGGAACTATCCAAATCTCAGTTTGTTTCTTTGTATTAGATGCAATACATAATGATCTGGTGCCGTTTCCAGGTGTCTTCAGCATTTTCTCATCTGATGAATTTTTCTACCCTTTTCAGTCACTATAAAGTGTTACAACTTAAATTTAGACGCAACACATAAATAGTAATTGGAAAGGTACTGCCATTGCATGTGTTATGCAGAAACTAATTTAAAATCGATGTGTACAATCGTGAAATTATGAGGTCGTCAAGAAATGAACTTTGTGATATCTACTCGTTCCCCAAACCTGAAATAGTTCTATCGTCTGCTTTCAAAATACCTTTTAAATGAATGTGACCGTCTTTCGCCTGAAATGTATGCCATACTGACATTTTCAGCATGTTTAAGATCACTATTAAAAAAATGACAACTGCGTCTTCAAAACAACTGTTTACTTTCAGTTTGTGTTTATCGTGACTTTCGATGTAAAATCTAGAGACGTTCCGAATTCCTGCACTTGTGTCAACTCGGCCAATATAGAATAACTCGGCCAATACAGAAAAAAATCTGTATTGGCCGAGTTATTCTGTATTGGCCTAGTTTACACATTATATTGCATAGGCAGTTTTCATCATATTAAGTCCAATAACAGTGTAGTTAATTAATAAACAATAATAATGAAAACTATGGTTGAACAAAACAAACTTAAATAATAGGTAAAAATGTGTCAACATCAGGGGTATAGCAGTCAATATTTGTGTTTTTATTTTAATCACTTTAATAACAAACAAATATATGTTATAATAGAGAGATACAAAACCAAAAGTTGCATTAGAATCTGTGTTCCACTTTGTTTGTACTTCAATCAAGCACTCGAAAACAATACCTCATACTTGTGACTTTTACAAAGTCATTTCCTGTCCTGTCTGCTTGTTTTGTTCATACATTATTGTCGTTATTATGGAATACAATGTCATACAAGTTATAGGCTTAGCTTACTTAAAAACCAAGTTTCATCCATCATTTTTACATAAAGAAATGCCCGTACCAAGTCAGGAATATGATGGTTATTTATCATTTGTTTGGTGTGTTTTAGTTTTTGATGTTGTCATTTGATTTGTCGCCAACCTGTCAAAAAATGATGGTCATCTATTTGCCAGTCTACATTTTCGTGTGACTTAATTTGCATAAAAAAGGGCAGTGAACTTTCAACATAATTTTCAGGTCTATAACTAAGATAAACAAAATTAAACAGGGAACATTTTTTCGTAGTGTAGTGTAATTATGTAATTGGTCCGAGAACACAATTAATTCGTAGTGCATTTCTTTTAGAACATAAATGAAAATTAAAAAAATCCCACCTGCGCTTTCTCAATGAAATTTTTACAGTGTGTTGTACTACTTTTGGGACAAATTATATCAAAAATATAGAAAACTTCATCGCCTCTAACTCAAAATATGGACAATTTTGTGTTTAGGGTGTCTTGAAATCTTTTGACAGCTTCCGAAGTGCTAATTTTTAACCTTTTTCAGCTGGACCAAATCACTACTTTCCTGTAAAATTCTGGACCCAAATGTTTTTACAGTGTAGTTTTACCCCCCTACTTACAATTTGAGGCATTAAACATGGAGAAATAAATTTGGAAGGGGTATAAAAATTATTGGCAAGTAACCCACTGTTAACACTAGGGACTATATTCGTGAACAACGAAAATCAAGGGACGACAATTGTGGTCTCGGACCTAATAGGATAGAAAGAGTTGTCAAATCTTAGAAAAACTTGGTATGACCAAAGCTTAATAAATTATAACACTGCTTGCAAAGTTTCATAACAATAGGATATATATTATAGACAATATGTTAAATTCTATACTCATCTTTGCATGTTAAATTTTGACGTTAAAATTGAATAATTTCAACTATCAACATTTTGGGCTTTGAAAATTAAAATATGGCAAAAAAATACTTTTTAAATGCCCTAATATATCATTTATTATGTACTAAAAGCAATTGAGTACTCATTTGATTTATGAGACTTAGCATAATTATTCAAAAGTCAAATTTATATCAGCCTAGGCCTAAAAATTGAGGTTTTTCAATGAAAGGGGGCTTTACATGAAGATGTAATATTTTCCAGCAATTTTAAATTTGTGAAGCTTTTTGGTTATAAATAATCCTTGCATATGTATTAAATGTACTTTAAATGGAAAGAAAAGTCACAAATAACATATCATATTAGTTTAAAAGGGTCTTTAGCCAAGTAAGACTGGAAAAAAATAGGGGTCAATTTAGGCCGTGCCACATATTCACATTAAAAAATGCATATTGAGGCTACAAGAAATAAAAAATTGTGTCTTTTTTATCATTTCTATACTCATGTGACATGATACAACAAATCTGAGCACAAAAAGGCTTTTGCAATTAACCTTTCTTACAGAAAGTATGGTCTGATATAAAGATTTTTGCCTTTTTAATGAAAAACTTGGATGCAATTTTAGTCTCAACAGGCTTATATTCAAACCACTTGCTATCCTACAGAAGAAAAGAAAGATATTATGTGAGATGGAACAGGTACAATAGACATTGTAAAGTGCTTTTGATACAAATTTAGTGAGGTCTTTATTGTGGACTTCAAATTTTATGTACCAAGAACCCCACTTTTGACTTCATCCAAACGGGGCGTTAGACAAGGGTCATTTATACAACACATTTTGTACATATTGTCTGAGATAATCTCCTTTTCTGTAGATTCTGAGTTCATAAACAAGTGAAGGAACTAGATAAAGGCATAGAAACACAAGTATTGACACATAAAAACCTGTCAGATAAAAAGTCAGGATGCCATGTATGCATCAATATTGAAAAAGCCTTAAAATGCCTATTTTGACCATAAAATGCCAAAATTGGTCATTTTTGCAGAAATTCTATAAAATAAAAGTTTAAATCCTTTAGTTTCATGCTATTTGACAAATTGAAACCACCAAATCATTTAGGGAAGTTGCCAAAGTACAGATTCTATATTTACAGACTTCACCTCTTAGGTCCGAGAACACAATTAATTCGTAGTCCATTTCTTTTAGAACATAAATGAAAATTAAAAAAATCCCACCTGCGCTTTCTCAATGAAATTTTTACAGTGTGTTGTACTACTTTTGGGACAAATTATATCAAAAATATAGAAAACTTCATCGCCTCTAACTCAAAATATGGACAATTTTGTGTTTAGGGTGTCTTGAAATCTTTTGACAGCTTCCGAAGTGCTAATTTTTAACCTTTTTCAGCTGGACCAAATCACTACTTTCCTGTAAAATTCTGGACCCAAATGTTTTTACAGTGTAGTTTTACCCCCCTACTTACAATTTGAGGCATTAAACATGGAGAAATAAATTTGGAAGGGGTATAAAAATTATTGGCAAGTAACCCACTGTTAACACTAGGGACTATATTCGTGAACAACGAAAATCAAGGGACGACAATTGTGGTCTCGGACCAATTGACATACATTAATTGAAATTCTTAGTAAAAGTTATAGCTATAAATGTAAATGCCGGAAAACCAATAATATTGCAGACAATCAATTCAAATTAAAGACTGTTATGTCATGGTATTCCAAATGCTTATCCGGTACATGTTGATAAGTTTTTGAAAAATACCATGTTTTCATCCATAATTTATAGTCAAATCTGTTATAATTATAATATTAAGGTAGATAGGGTGTCTTCCTCCATCTTGGATTTTGAAATACTAGAAAACAAGGTCTAGATCTTTGATGAAATGTGCAAATTTTTATAGTAGTAGGTAATTCATGTGTAAGAATTTTCATTATAATATAGAAAATGCCATGTTTGATCATATTTATGATTATATTTTACAAAAATAAGAATCTTTTTGTTTGATTCATTTTTTTCCAACTTTGTCAAATAAGGGGAGGCAACTCAAATGCAAGGGCAGATAATCCAGATAGTGTTACTTTTACAATAGAATGTGTTAGGAATTTACCCATTTTTACATGTAGCAAGAAAACAAGTTCGGTGACCCTATTTTTTCTTTTTCTTATCTGAAAGCATAATATTGAAGCTATCTTCTCATATTTTATCTCAAAATTCTATGGTGTGGTTTGCGTTTTATGGCGGGAAAATGGGATTTCCATGCATAATCTTTACAAAATCTTGACAATTTTGAACAACCTGTAGCGTGAAAATAAGTCCGGTGACCCATTCTTTTTATTAATGTTTTTAAACAAGCAGGATATGAACTACATTTTGGCAAATTATTAAAAGATTCTATGGATTATAATTTAGACACCCCATCTACCTTAATACCGGATAAAAATTATATTTTACCACAATCATCAAGACAACATGAAATGTTATAACATTAAGTTCAAACTGTCGTTAACCACAAAAACAAGTTACTAATAATTGACAAGACAAATCATTGCTAGGAAAGATATGTAAACCATGTCTTCAGATTGTTTACCTGTTTAATTATTTATTTGTTTGATTGATTAATAATTTTGGTTCTGCACAACAAGGCTACACCATGAATATGAAATGGGTAATATGAAATAAACACGAGATTAAAAGTGTCCAGTTAGGACACAGAGAAGAAACGAACTTCAATTACCCCTGAAAATTGATGGACAGTTTGGATGGTACAAACATTTTGTCTTAACATCAGCCTTCATAGAGTCTGCTGCTGAAGAGGTCTTTTTTTAGGCTACGAGCGTTACATTCTCCCAGAGGAAAAAGCAGAAAGTTGATAAACCAGCTAGGGTTATGTCAAAAAGTTCATCGGATGATACCAAGACCTTGTTCATAAATATTCTGCATCTTCTTCAAAAATAATGCCTCGAACAATTAGTTCATAGTTACGTGTTATAGTGTTCTTTTATTTGTCTTTTACAATTATTACTTTTACTGTTTAGTCCATTTTTTGTAATATCCATTTTGACGTGGCTCGATACATCCCATCATTGTGGTATTGTACTATGGTATTTTGTTGTATTCTTGATCTCGTGTTTGCTTATATCATTATATGCTTTCAAATTGTCTATATACATTTTAGTTTTCCTATTTGACACATTTGTTTGTTAACAGTTATTAAGATTAAAACACAATGTTGACTGATGTACGCATATTTTTGACATGTCTACCTATTATGTTCGTTTGTTTGTCACTCTGACAATATAATTAAAAATACAAGTGAAAGGTTTATCTAGCTACAAAACCAGTTTTGATCCACCCTTTTCAACATTAAAAATGCCAGTACCAGGAATATGACTCGTTTGATGTGTTCGAGCTATTGATTATGGCATTTGATTAGAGACATTCGAGTTTGACTTTTCTCAGAGTTCGTTATTTCTGTTATTTACCTTTTTCTTATTAGGTAGCACTCCGCAGTAAGAAATGATAATTAAAATTGAAAAAAGGTTTAAAATTGTCTTCTATTTCTGCGGGCTTTCGAAAACATTAATTCACTCTTAAATTAAAGTTATACATTTTCCTGATATTCATATGATGAAGACATAATCTTTCAATCAGTTTAATTGAGGTCTAGTAGTCTGTTGTTATTTATGTATTTTTATTTATTTTCTTTTGTTTCATCTTCTGACATTGGACTCGGACCTCTCTTGAACTGAATTTTAATGTGCGTATTGTTATGCGTTTACTTTTCTACATTGGCTAGATGTATAGTGGGAGGGTTGAGATCTCATTAACATGTTTAACCCCGCCGCAATTGTGCGCCTGTCCCAAGTCAGGAGCCTCTGGCCTTTGTTAGTCTTGTATAATTTTTAATTTTAGTTTCTTATGTTGATTCGGAGTTTAGTATGACGTCCATTATCACTATACTAGTATACATATTTTTAAGGGCCCAGCTGAAGGACGCCTACGGATACGGGAGTTTCTCGCTACATTGAAGACCCATTGGCGGCCTTGGGCTGTTGTCTGCTCTATGGTCTGGTTGTTGTCGCTTTGACACATTACCCATTTCCTTTCTCAATTTTATCATATGTATGTTATTAGTATCTTTCCAAAGATATGATTTTCAAATGTTACAATGTTTTTTTTTTTTTTTCGTATAAAAGGTAACATTATGCATTTCTTTAACATTATATTTTTCAAAAAGGGGCACATATTCCACCACAATGTTGGTCAAACTAAAATTGCAATGCCTATGAGTGATGAGTTTTCTGAAACTGGTGACAATAATCAACCAAATTTTCTTCCTCCTCATTTTTTCGTAAAATTTAATCACAAAGATCGTGCGACAAAAAATTGGAAAACAAGTTTATAATAAGTGCCGGAACAATGTTTGGTATGGATATGAAAATACGGATGGTCATACAGAAAACAGCCCATATTACATACATTACACAATATTGATGTTCTTATGAACCCACTTAGAAGGCTATTTTAATCTTCAGCTATCTAAAAAAATGAATATGTTATTGCACTCTGACCATCTTTCATACTTGTAAATTCCACAAGAACCAAAATGTGAAAGTACACCGTGACACCTAAATGTGACCTTAAACTATACACAAAACTTTCCGTTTACCGTAATGGCTTCAGTGAGAAAAAATGCTCCGTATGATAGTAGGGTTCTGTGTGTACATGTACATGACTACGATGGAAGCTTTTATATCGGTATACATGTTAAATGTATCACCAAATTCAATCATATCGTACATGAAATTATAAAAGTGTATGAGGTGAATCCATGACAAACGATTACACTCAATACAACATGAAAAAAATATGTGTGTATATGAAATTGAATAATACAATAATAATATTACTAGTATCGTGATAAATCGCTCATCACAATCAAATGACATGTTCATATTTAATTTGCTTACTTTATTTATCACATTAAACAAATAAAGCAAGCCAGAAATATAATGTATTAGAGTATTAAACCCCTCACTACACATAATCATCCATATTAGACAGTAGGGTATAAAAGGGGGACGAAAGATACCAGAGGCACATTAAAACTCATAAATCGAAAATAAACTGACAACGCCATCCCTAAAAACGAAAAAAGACAAACAGACACACAATAGTACACAAAACACAACATAGATAACTAAAGACTTAGCAACAGGAACCCCACCAAACACTGGTACACACACTGATTTCAGGTGCTCCGGAAAAAGTAAGCAGATCCTGCTCCTCATGTGGTACCCGTCGTGTTGTTCATGTTAGTACAAATCCCGGTAACAAGTCTAGGTCATATTTGTGAAAATGGAACGGGATTGCAGTTACGACATTAGGAAGGTATGCTGTAACAGGCTTCTGTATGACTCAGTCATTATAGTAAAACATCAATGATTATGCTCGACACGAAAATATATTTATTTATAAATTATGATATTAAATCTGGAAAAAAACTCACCATGCAAACACGACGAAAGTTATAATTTACGTGAATCACTCAAGTTGAAAACATTTCTCAGTTAAAAAAGAATATACATAAAATTTACTATATTCAGAAATGTTAAAAGGTTATTGAATTGATTTGTTTTAACCCTTTCATTCCGTTGCCTAGTTTTCTTCCCCTCATCATTTAAAAAAAATATTGTTACTGTAACAGTATTGGTGTTTATAGAAGTTTTAGGGAAACTACCTTTTTGTCAACAATGTAAACAATTGATGTCAATACTTTAATGCAGCTAGCCCATAATATGAAAACACTCCTTTGAAAATTTGTTTTTTATTATGTCAAATGTAAAAATTAATCACATGCTTGTAGTTTTTGTTGTTTACCTGCATAATAAATGTCCCGGAACACAAGCATGGGTGTCATTCGGTTTAACGAGAGAAATGATCGTGAACGAATATCTAACGGCGGTCAAGTATTGAGAGACGATCGTGAAAGTTCTGGTAACGGATCGTGAAAGACATTTAATCGAAAGACATATGAAAGGTCAATACATATTCTAATTTAATTAATTACACAGACAAATTTACGACAAAATAAAACTGTCTGTCAAAATGGTTCAACATTATGATCAGTATGTGAGAATATCCAGTTTTAAAAGTACATAGTTATTACAAAACAACAAAAGGCAGATTGCTTCTCGACATTTCCATGACATAAAAAATGTAAACAAACATGATTTTTTCACAAATTCGACTAGATAAACTACTTTAATACGATAAGGGCATACTATTTGAATTAATCAAATGGTTCTCATAGTTATATTGTATAACGTAATCTGAAACTTGGTAAATAAAGAACTATTTACACAAAAAATGATTTTTCGGATCGTGAAAGATCACGTACCGCATTTTTGAAGATCGTGAAAAGGATCGTGAAAGATCTGATGCTACGAAGACGTTCAAATTATTCTTCAATTATATCATAATTAATATTTGTTATTGGTATTGAGAAAAGCTTTAAGCTTTTCACAGTATTAATATTTTCAGAAAATGAAATATCCACATTTTGTATATTGGACCCTATAAACTACATGTCCGTCAGGCAGGATTCACCTGACCCCGAATTTGCCTTATTTCGTGGATGAAGATTCATTTTTGTGTTCAAGTCCTTATCGCTGATTCGTTAAGCTTTATGATAACTGTCTGTTGTTGTGATTGTGAGGTGTACATTTTCGACTTCTGCAAGGTTTCAAATAACATCGAACTCATTATCATGCATCATTCGGCAATGCTCGTTTTATGTTGTCTAGCCTTCTGGATATATACCTGTATGCTATAGCGCCATGGTATTTCGTGTATGGTGTACATGTCTGTCTGCATGTTTCATATATGACCATGATGACGTCAATTGTATTTGATATATTGATGTCTATGTCTGGCTGGCGGTCAGGGTTCATATACTATTGACCTTATGTTTCGAATTGATTGGCCAAGCATAACTTTTACATTTGTCAGTTTCTAAGGCACTGTAAGGATCGGAACACATTTATTTGGTCTACGGGGTATTTGTAGAGATCTGTATGTCATGGTTCATTTGACCTTGCACTTTTTTTATGAACCATTGACAATCATAATTTAAAAAAAAGAAGAAGATGGGGTATGATTGCAAAAGAGACAACCTTCCACAAGAGACCAAAATGACAAAGATATTAACAACTATAGGTCACCGTATGGCCTTTAACAATGAACAAAGCCCATACCGAATAGTCATCTATAAAAGGTCCCGATATGACAATGTAAAACAATTCGAACGAGAAAACTAATGGCCTTATTTGTATATAAAAAAAAATGATCGAAAAACAAATATGTAAAAAATAAACAAACGACAACCACTGAATTACAGATAAATAAATAATGTGGCGGGGTTAGACATGTTAGCAGGATCCCAACCCTCCCCCTAACCTGAGACAGTGGTAAAACAGTACAACATAAGAATGAACTATAAAAATCAATTGCAAAGGCTTAACTCATCAGATGGACAAAAATACATTAACCGCATTAAGCGCATTTGACACTTCTAGTAAAACCCTTGATATTATAGACGTTCCAAAAATTAACTATCATAAGTAAAGCAGACGAGACATTACAGCATTTGCGCTCTGGTATTCTATAGTCTGTAGTATATAGTTAAATCAATCCACATCTGCGTTGTATATACAGAACTTAAGAAAGTACTGTTGCACAAAATGTTGGTTATCGTTCAATCTTAAATTACTCCCGAAAGATGCTGTTTTGCTGTAATATTTTGTTTGATGGATAGCATTTTGGTTTAAACGTTGCATATCCATATTATTGGCTAAATAGTGTCGGTCTGCCTGAATTGCACTTGACCGATTCTCAGAGCTGAATCTTTCAAACTTATTTAGAGACGTTTTTAGTTGTTGTTTTTTTAACTTTCGGGGTAAAGTGTTGAATTAAAAAAATGGCTTTAATGTTCATCCTTATCAAAATAGTTACAGGCTTCAATCAGTTGCAGGTTTATCAAATGGTAAAAGAAATTCTGATTTCTGATTACTAGTAATAAGTCTGGTCACGCATTATCTTTCGCGATCAAAATAATGCGTTGCCTGATCTTTCACGATCAAGTTGGATGGATATTCAACAAATTTAAGGTTTTCATGTACAAATTAATGCTTTTAAGAGAAGAACATACCTTCGTTTTACTGTACTATCAGATACACCAAAGATTAAATTTCAAATATATCATGATAAACTGAAGTATGACCATTATAGGTACAAAAAGCGTGTTATTTGTAATTAATTTCATAGACATGCATTGCACCTTTTGTGTTTTTTCATAAAGTACTGCATATTTTCTTTATCTTATTTCACAGTTATGTTGAGGAAGTTAAATCATTTTGACAGACATGTTTTTTTTGTTCGGATTTTATGCGCGTTTTGAAAATTATACGATTTTTTTCAAAGATTCTGACCTAGAATCTTCATTAAATGTCTTTCAACTCAATGTTTAAGTTTTGATTTGGAAAGTTTTATTCTTTAAATATTTAGTAAAATAAACCATCACTTTCGGTATTATTTTCTGTTCAGAGGCTTTAATGTTTGAAGGGGTGTTGACGTTTGTAGAACGTTACTGTGGCATGCATCAGATTTGTTGGTGCATGGGTCTTTCATTTCTGTATTCTGTTTCCATTATTTGTTTTACCCATTATTTTCTATCCCTTATTCTTTAGCACCCCATTGTTATCTTTTTAATATTATAGCACTTCGTTATTCTTATTTTTTTGTCTTTTATTGTCTCATTTTAGCCTCCTATAGCTGTATTTTGACCATTATTCGCTTTGCTATAGTCCCTACCCATGAACCCAATGCATTGTACAAAATTATTTCAAATTAAGATTTTTTTAGCTTGAAATGGAGATCCACTTTTATATTGATGTCTTCAACCCTGAAGATAAATATATTTCCGCGTAAAAGGGATTATTTTTTTGTATTTACGTTTATAAAATTGCATCCGTATAAATAATATAAACTTTCAGTCAAAACACAGTTACATTGTAAGTAAGAACACAACATAAATCTATATAAATTAGAAGTAATAAATATATAGATACTTCAGTCACAAGTTGTTGTACAGAACATGTCTAGGTCATGGGGGTCATTATAGTGTGAATTATGTCGCACTCCTCAATTCGTTGTCAAATTCTGATAAAATATCATCGTAAAAACAACATTAACCTTAATGACCCACAAAAACATAAATATAGAGGAAAGGTAAAATAAAAAAAACAAAATTATTTTGAAAGGTGATTATGACTACTTAAAGTACACAACACAGCACCAATGCTTTAAGACATCAACCTAAGAGAGGCATAGTGAATGAGAACAAAGTCCGAGGTTTATATCCTTCAGTAAATAGATACATCATTGTATTGATATCAATGCTTTAATTTGAGAATACACAAATACCCTCAAAATGATCTCTACACATTTGTATTCTTGGTTCTACGCATGTATTCAACATTTATATTTTTTTATTGAATGTTTTTCACTAAAAAAAATTTTTCCCCTCATTGTTATCAAGAAGAAACTTTTAGTTTGTGTAATTCTTTGAACAAAGGGAAGAGGATAACAACCATTAAAGCACTCATTTGGATGAAAAATTTCAGGTAGGGATTTTTCTCAGGCCCCTGTATATAGTAACTAACGTTTTTATAATAATTTATGCATAATTAAAATTACGTCTATATCAGGAAAAGTTTAGATACACGCTATTATGCAATTGTAGCCTTTGTTTTAGGTCGATGCATCACCCGTCAACAGGAAGACGTGTTACCCTGTCACGAGGAAATACTGACCTAAGAGAAGCATATTGAACGAATACAAAGTCCGAGGTCGATATCTTTCCCTTATATAGATACACCATCGTATTGACCCCAACTCTCTTGACCATAGGTTATAATTTTTACAGTGTATTGATTAACAACTATTACCTGAACAATGTAATATAAAACTGGGGGATTTCTAGAATATATTTTTAGTGGCATGCAGTATTCCCTGTGCAATATGTACATGTAGTTTTTAACCAACGAAAAACTAAAAGCAACTATTTAAAGTATTGTCGTGGAACATCAGTAAATGCAATTGTACATGTGATCAAGTTTTAACGAATCACAAAATTAATCCTTAGAATTTTTCGATTAATGATATATTATAATAGCCTGGTTTATTCAGCAAGACTATATTCATACTCTACTCTCCCTGCATCTCAATTATGTTGAAACAGTCTGTGTTCTACGATAAATATTATTTATGGTATTCTTATTCTCCAACGTAAAATATAACATGAACTTTAAGAAATAGAGAAGGGACAGAAGATTTTCTTGCTTATTTTTTTTAATTTATTTTTACTTTTGTACTTAATTTAGTTCAGCAATATCTACTAGTATTTCATCCTGTTTTTTGTAAGTTTATTTTTCAGTTCGCACGTAAAATGCCATAAGTTTCATTTCCTCCATCATATCAAATTGCCGTTTCCTTATCTTTATTTCATGAGATTGTACCCAGTTTAGTCGTCCTTTGTATGTCACATATAAATAGCTTAGGCCGTGTTCACATTGACCTAAACTCGGTGTTGTGTAAGTGCAACTCACACGTAAACTAAACAAAATTACGTTCCCATTGATAAAACTCAATGTTTACATGTAGTGTAAATCATGTTTTGTCTACATGCAGTCGATACTCGATGTAGGCCTTGTGTAGATTAAGTGTACACAAAACTAGGCATTTAAAACATTAGTTTCACCGTGCATATTTAAGGAAGAAACGATTTTTTAATAAAATTGATATTTATAGCAATTATTTATGAAGTTCTTTACAGAAACATTTGTCTCAACTTGATATATTTATTTGTTTTGTTTAGAAATAAAACTTAACGTAGCTTTATTAAGCCCTTATCAAGACCCAAAGCAGCATCATTGCTGAACACATAATTCATTTGAAAATTAAAGTCTTTCCGAATTGACTTAACTTACACAGAAATATTTGCCACTGGTCTTTACTCAAACAACGATTCACTCATAAAATTACTTAAAAAGTGTGAGGTAAATGTATTGTTTGTCTAGTATCTCGGATCCGTGAAATTACACTTAAAAAGAAAAAAAAAACATTACCCACTCCCTTTGCCAAATACTTCTTGGAGAAGAAATACCATTTGAACAAACAGAAAAGACAGAAATATAGTGATCCCTAATATATCAATCCCTTTTCGTCTGTAAGCACGCTGTTGCAGTCTACGTTTTCTAATGCTTAATCGAGACATCTTTAGTATCTTTAAACTACTGCAAATCATCAAAATGGCTTTCATAAAGAAGCAACCACTTAACTTCAAAAAAGGGGGGGGGGGGGGGGTATTTTGTTTATTTATTTGAGTCAGAATTTTGCCCCGCAAACGTTTTATTCCGTTGTTTTTTTTCGATGCTGGTAATCAATTTTTTCTTCTTCAACATTTAACACTTTAATGTATGGGGAAACTCTTGATTCAGAATATTTTTTATCATCTGTAGAACCAGAATTGTTTTCTTTATCCAATTGGGGTTCGGAATATTTCCATTCCCCCTATTTAGAGTCAAATGGTCGTTCCCTTACTGCTAGAAAAGTTGTCCGAAAATGTTTCATTCGATTCTACGAAATGAACATTTAAATGACATAGAGTTTACAAATGTGAACAAATCTTATGTACAGGTAATTAAACAAGGTGTATAGATGTGAACAAATTTAATGTGAAACCAATGTCCAGTTCATTAAACTAATTGTAAACAAGTTTACTGTACATGGAATTTGGTGTGAACACGGCCTTATTCGCAATGTACGTGTACGTGACGATTGCGGTATTAATGATCGCATGAATCAACATTGTTAACCGAATCGCATAATAAACTATATTCTAAATGTATTTTTGTTAGTACTTATTGAACGATTCCGAGAATAACTTACCTTTTACAAGAATTGTCGAACGTTCAGGAATGAAGGGGAAATCCTGTAGTATTTCTAGATCTATAAACAATAATTTGATGTATATCCCAAAGGGTGAGGCTTTTGATCTCCGTACAAAAGATCCTGGTACAAGTTCAGATACACGTAATCGCTCATAAACAATGTTTAAAATTTATTTCAAAAGAGTGAAATGTTGCATAACTAAAATCGCAGCTATATATAAAGGAGCTTGACAAGAGTGGAAGGACGTAGCCAAGTATATCTTGTCCAGGACTCAGAGAGTAACAATAATCTTAATTACTAAAAAGGTATTGTATGATAGGATATATTGATACTATGCGTCTTAGCTGTTCATAAACTTTCCATCTTTAAGCTTTAAAAAAAGTGTTGCAATTTAAATTTAAATTCCGTCAGGGTATGATTATCAAGTATTGAGTATTTACATCATCGGGTAAGTTAACACACATTTCTTGAAATGTATGCCCTTTTTGTTCACGAACAAAATGTTTGATAATGACAAATCTTCTGTTTTCCATGTTGAATTGGTATTTTTAGAAACTTTAAAATAACTTTTACCCCCCCCCCCCCCCTTACTTCTTCATTTGAACTCTTGTGAATATTAATTGTCTCATTGACAATTATATCACCTTATTTTATGCGAATTATTGACATTTGTAATGAAATTTCATAGAATATAATGACCCCTAGCGTCTTTGTGGTATATTTAGTAGTGTTTGGGTGGATTTTCACCCACACATTGATCTATCTATATAATAATATGGAAACACAAATATTTCTGTTTTCATTATTTTTATTCTTTCTTTGTTTGATTGAAGACAGTCTTTGAGATAATTTTAGTTTCTGATCAATTCATGGTTTACTTTTCTAAATTGTTACACCGATGGAGAGTTGTCTCATTGGCACTCATAGTGATACCACATCTTCCTATATCTATATGTAACATACACTATTGAAAATATTACATTTTAATATTGTTTAAAAAAAGACGTGTCCGTGATTACTCTAATAGCCAAGTCAGGCCTTAAATGTTTATGTATACTCTACGGAGCAGAAACTGTATTCGTTATACCCATTACGATTCAAATCACATGTAAGCATTTTGCTGATGTCATCTGGTAATGTTTGAAATGTACCCTCTGATTTTCCGAACTCCGAAAAAACGGAAGCGTTAGGTATAAATACGCTATGAAATATGCTTTTATAAATGTAAAAATATTTACTACTGTATACTATGTTTTTTTTTAAAACTGTTTGAATGTCTATATTCACTTATTTTTTCCTACATTGTTGATTATAAGTTCCATAACGAATAATAATGCTTCTTTTACTTACGTTATAAACGCATACTGATGGAGGTTTCAAATAGGTGCAGATTAAAAAAAGCGAAAAACAAATGAAATATTGAGTAATACATGCATTTGGAATAGTTATTTTAAGGATTCTTAAAAGATAACCATATTTACCGCTAGAATTTCGCGAAGAGATTTTTATGATTTCCTTAATAGCAGTAACTCAAATACAATATGGTTTTTGTTTGTATGTTTAAATATTAAGCATTCCGGCTATACCTACGATCTAATTTTTTACATAAAACTTGAATGTCTAGTGCAGATTACTACGCGGTGTGCACATTATATAATCATAAGCTCATTTTTGAACGTTTAAAACAAGCTAGTTTATCTAAATAGGGATGGAGTTAGACAACTCTTTATATCCGATAAGGTTAGGAATATAATTATTACGAGGGCAAATTGTTTTTAAAAGACAAATTCTGGGGTCAATTTTGAGGTTTTTGCTATTCTAGATTCTAATAAATACATACATTTTCTCCACATTCCGTAGATCAGTTAGTGAATGAAAAAACTCTCTGGTGTCTTCGAAGTTGTTTTTTTTAAGGCAAAGGTAATTGCTATAGTCTAAATTCAAATCGCAGTTCAAATGTCCATCATACTTCCCGTTCGAATTTTGGAGTTGGCCTTTTAAAAGGCAAAATTTTACGGCTGTCCGTATTTAACATTTTCCAGAAGCAGTCCAAATTTCCCACATACTTCGACTTTCATTATAGAGATTTTTTATTACGCAGTAACTTGTTTTCATACTGAAAATGCCTGAAATATTTGCCACTGGATTTTAAACAGAAGGCGCTTAATCAATTTCGTGAACGCTTACCAAATTGTATGGCGTCGATCTAATCTTTGATCATTTTGGTTAATGCTCTTAACAAGCGCGGTGTATTATTAACTATGGTTTACGCCAGTTTTGTTTTTTGTTTTTTTAATAATAATTGAATGAATTGAGCATGAAAATAAGTCGGGTGTAAATTCTTTTATATTATAAATTATACTGAGTTTGAATGATAGTTTAGTTCAATAAAATGTAAAGAATATTTATGAATAATAATTAATTCAATGTATTTTTTTGTGTATATCGATTTCAGTGACATTGTACACAGTTGATGTACAATAATACCCAATCAGATTGATAAAAGGAAAGTCCAGTGGCAAATATTACATTTCAGATGAATAGTCTAAACATCTAGCGGCAAATATTACTTTTATATTAAAGACTAGATCATTTTCATTTATATGAACATGTATTTATTTTAACTTGACCGACAAGTCGGATTTAAAACGTGTTAGCCGACATATTGGCAGTACGCAGAAATAATGGTCAACCTGGCCGCCTACACATGTTTTTTTTATTAAGACCGAACTTACTGCACAGTGTCTCCTTGGTTGCAGAGAAGATACCAATTTGTTATACTATGATACAAATGTATTTTAAACAAACAACATATAATTTTATTTTTAGTTTGAAGATCCCTTATAATTCATAAACATAGGACAAATAAATCCTTCTACTAGTATTATTTCAGGATGAATTTACAAGTACATGTATGTTGATACTTCCTGTAAAAGAATTTTCTTTTTTTCAATATACTAGTAGTTTTATTTTTAATAAATATCGCAAAACTATTTTTCCATAACGCAGGTACTTTTATTTTGCGACGTCACAGAAATGGAAAATTCCCATGCAAGAACAACTTTAGCATTCATACAAAAAAGGAAAAATATTCCTGAAACAATTACACTCGATGGGACTAATTTAACGATACCAGAAGTCCTTGCAGTCAGTATTGAGCCAAAATTGAAAGTAAATATTTGCAAGAAATCATTAGGAGAACTAGAAGCAAATGCAGCATACTTAAAAAAGAAGTTAGAAAAGGGACTCGTCGTTTATGGGATAAACACGGGGTTTGGTGGAAGTGCCGATGTTCGTTCGTGGGAATTTCAGGACGTACAGAAAGCGCTGATTCGTCATGTTAATGCTGGAATGGGGCGGTTGTTTCCAACCGACAAGGTCAGAGCTGCGATGGTTACAAGGGCAAATTGTCTTTCAAAGGCATACTCGGGAGTTCGTTCTGAGGTTGTCACAAATCTGACAGATCTAATAAATACCGATATTGCTCCCGAAGTTCCACTTCGTGGTTCCGTAAGTGCCAGTGGGGATCTGATGCCTCTAAGCTATATTGCAGCAGCAATAATTGGAAGAAAAGATTTGAAAGTGTCTAAAGGAGGGAAGATAATGTCTTGTCCAGAGGCTCTCGCAGAGGCAGGGATATCACCAGTTGTCCTTGGACCAAAGGAAGGACTTGCAATAATTAATGCAGATTCATTCTCTGCCGGATTCTCAGCTCCAACTCTGTATGACGCAAATCTGCTTCTACTTCTTACTCAAGTATGTACTGGATTGTCAATTGAAGCTTTGGAAGGAAGAACGGAAAGCTTTCATCCTCTTATACATAGCTGTCTTCCGCATATAGGTCAGAAAGAAATAGCAAGTAACATGCTGTCAATTCTAGAAAACAGCAAGCTAGCTATCACGACTTTAGACATGAACCTACCAGATAAATATGGCTTTCTGAAGCAAGATCGTTACAGTTTGAGAAGTTCAGCACAGTGGCTTGGGTCAGCTGCTGAGACACTAAACGAATCATGCCGAAGAATAACAATTGAACTGAACAGCGCCAACGATAATCCCATTATTGATCATCGTACAGACAAAATTTTGCATGGAGCAAATTTCCAGGGAGAAACCATGTCTATCGCAATGGATCAAACACGACAGGCACTTGGAATTTGCGGGAAGCTCCAATTTGCTCAATTTTCAGAGGTTGTAAATGAAAAGCTGAATTTCGGATTGCCACCGAATCTTAGTGGATGTGATATCAATGTGGATTTCGGATTCAAAGGCTGTGATACAGCAATGGCCTCTTACATGTCTGAACTCGATCACTTTGTCAACCCTATGAGTAATCATGTGTTAAGTGCCGAAACACATAACCAGTCAATCAACTCAATGGCTTTAGTCTCCGCTCGATTCACCTCAGAGGCAGTGGAAATTTTACAAATGATGACGGCAAATTTACTTCTTTTGACTGCGCAAGCCGTCGATCTACGTCATATCCGGAACATCGTTTTAAAAGAAGTCGAGGCGATGACACAAGAATATCCGGATCTAGCGACAACGTTAGATAAAATAGAATGGTATGAATTGTTGTTTTCATCTAAAAAGAAGACTGATAAGGAGGCGGATGTCCAATCAGGAAGGGACCAGTTTGCAGCAAACGATCGTCTATCGAAGAGATTGTCTGACTTGTACAGTTCTGCTTGTAATGGAAAATTGGATGCCTCCAAACAGATGGGTCAAGGTAAGTGTCTTATTTTTTTTTTTTTTTTTGTATTTCAAATTTTAATATTTTAATTTATGAGTTGCTTGAGGTTTGTGGGTCTTTCGACCTGTGACTGAAATAAAATAAAACCAGTAAAGATACTTTTCAACACAATTCATCATGATATTATAGGGAAAATTATAAAATGTCAAAGTATTCAAAATCATTTGAACTTTATTTATCAACCAGTCTTACGTTGACCCCTTCCGTTCTTATAAATAAAAGTAATATATTATACATGCAAAGAAATGAGGTTTATTTGCAAACTCATCAATTAAAATGTAAGAAATGGATGGAACGACTAAATTGTCAACAACGAGTAATATTTCCCGATGAATAAGGCGATTGAGTATGTAAGCCAATTAGATAACTACCCACCAAACAACGAATGCCGAATAAAAACTAGCTCATACTACGACCGCCACCTATTAGCATAGTAAACGCTAAAATTCCGAAATGACCGTTATATGTAAATGTAAAAAGGGGAACCAACGACTAGATTATATTAAAAAAATGACATCTATGTCAGGCATCACCGTAATGCAAACTACAATATATATAAATCATTCCAATGATGTGGCTTATACTTGAAAGACAAACTAGATCCAATGAAATAGCATGTGTATGTCTTCTTTGTTGGAAAGTAATTATTGATAGAATATTATATTTAATTTGATATTCCTTTTTGGTGAGTTCATACTTTACTTTCTATTGCAGGCACAATGAAAATGTACAACTTTATTCGAAAAGACCTTGACATTCCTTTCTACTGTGGACAAAATGGTATCGATTCCTGGCTTAGAAAGATCCTAGAGTCCATACAGAACAGAGATATAGAAAATGTGCTCGAGGAGATATTTACACCAATCGTGAACACAGTTGACATCAACGGCAAAATGTGAAGTTTTACCACATTATCCGTCTTACAACTAAGAACATTTGTATAAAAACTCTTAGGGTTTTTTAAATGATTCATTCATGAAATATTTGTATTAATGGAATGTTTTTCGAAATATAAGTTAGATGTAGAAATCTTTCATGTTAAATTAATTTTGTGTTTTGTAGTTAACACTAAGATGCGTGATTTTCATTTTACATTTACTATACTTGTATTAAAGCATTATTTACTTTTATAAGGAGAGACCTTTAGGATTCACAATAGGAATTTAGGATTCATTATTGCGAATCTCCGCAATCAATTAGTGTATGAAATATTTTATAATTCATAAGTTGTATGATTTGAATAATAGTTGCAATAATGGACAACACAGATTCATAAACTAAAAATGTTATGTCATACATAAATGGTTATGCAATGTTTTATATGTAGCGTTATGCATTCCAAATTGGGAACATTACATTTCTCTGAAAATCCTGAAAATTCAGTACATGCAAGATATATTTAAATAACTAAAGTGCCGTTTAACATATTTATTAGAATATTGACCTCCAAAATAAGAAAAAAATATTTAAAAGAATATCATTTTTCATTTAATTTGAGAATGCATTTACTATGTCAAATTTTAAGTTCAGTTACTTTATGAAGAAAATGTAGCCTTGTTAAATGTTTTTCTTTTCTTATTCGTACTGTAAAGACAAAAGACACACTGTTTTGAATTGCATATAGAGGAATACTTTTTTTTAAACATTTATGCTAAGACTTTTTAAAGTAATTTCTATATTCATTGACACCTGTGCAAATGTGCCAAGGTTTTGTGAAACTTGACATTATGTAATTATGATAGGATATTGTGTTTTATCTATTTTCAACATATGCGTTTTGTTCTAATATAATTCATATCACATACATGTATTCACACACAGGTAAATTATATGTTTTAAATGAAATAAATAGATACAACGGCTTTCTATATAGTACTTAGTTATCAATTGACAAAAACATATTTTGTTGTCTTTTGTACAGTCAAAATATGATAAGTGGTTTCATAGTAGAGTTTGGTTACACACCCAGACTCTCTCTTATTCACATTGTACTTCATACATACATGTATTCATATAACAATTTACTTTGTTGAAAATAACACTTTACAGAGATTGTGCTTACAAAAATGACTAAAACATATATTTATAGAAGGTATCGGATTCGTTATAGAATTTATCGTGTAAGTTTTCATATTCAAGAAAACAAGTTGATGGTTAAAGTTAGCTATACAAAATATTTTCATCCATTGGTAGAAAAGACAACATGTATTTAATTACCCAATTCATTTAACCACAAACAACAGAAGCCCATAACAAAGTCAGACGACTATGCCCTGTCATTTACCATTAAACAAGTTTTCACGAAAAAGAATGCACCTCATGATATATTTGTTATGGACCTACGACTATTTCTTAAAAAAAAAAGAATTAATACTAGAAAAAGAAAGAAAACTGTTTTGACTGTTGTTCTCCGAATACCATTGGAAGTTATCAATCAGTTCAATCATTATGACTGTTATATTAAGCTTGCGTGAACAATGTTGCTTATTACTTTCATTTTTGCTCATTTGGTAGGATCATCTCGAGAAATGTTTGACATAAAAAGTAAAAGAAGTACGCAATCGTATACCCTGGACAAATTGATGTTTCTAGTATGATAAGGCATGCTAAGCATAAAGAATGTAACACACCGTTACGTAAAATACCGTGTTATGTTGAATCACACATACAATTGCATATATACAAAATTCACGTTTTAAGGGGGTCTATACCTGATGACCGATTTCAAATTTAGTTTATCGTTTAAAATTTTAAGTTCATCCCAGTAACCATTTTAGGAGCGACTGTGCTTACATATGTAGTTGCTTTATGAGTCTACATGGTAATCCGGTAAAATTCAAATAAGAAGATATGGTATAATTGTCAATTAACAACTATCCAACAAAAACGGAGATGAACTGACGTAGGAGTTAGCTAATATAAGTTACCATGAGTCCTTCAATAATGAGCAAACCTCATATTGTTAATTTAAATATAATATAAAAATATGCGTTTAAAAATAATCTTTACAACACAACATAACTGTGCGATGTTCATACATATGCTGGAAAATATGCATACCCACGATCTATATTTAAGTTCCCTACTCGTTTTAACAGGATGACTATAACCGAAAGTGTCACGTATGCACCTATTAATACATAAGTTGCAGGTCTTTACAAGATAATTTTAGAGGAACATCTTAAAGTCTCCTCATATGTTATTGTTGGATATGGTACTCAACTCTTGGTTTGATGTAATGAACAGTTTTTTTTTTATCTTGTCTTTATTTGGTTAAGTATTTTTTTTACCCTCTGGTATATTGTATAACTCGTGATTTAGTCGTACACATTACTATAATTTTCAGGGTATGACCAAGCCATGTGAAAAGAAGGATGAAGCTCATGATTTAAAGGAAGACGCACAAGCTCCGGACGGCGGATGGGGATGGATTGTTCTCGTAGGTTAGAATACTTATATAAAGTTGAATATTTTTAAATGATATACAGATGATCTTTTAAGTGTTAACAAATTGAATATCAATTTCAATTGAGTTTAAATAATATGTAGTAAAAAAGAGCAGAATAAAGGGCGACCAAATCACAGAATACAGAGAGAAATAGGCAAAACAGATAAAGAAAAAGGAATACATTCGTATCTACGGATGACTGTTGAGTGTAGTAATACGTTTAAAATCAATTATGCAATTTTAAGTAGGAAGGAAACGTGACGACTTAATAATACTTTTTAACTGATTGTGCATACATATTTATTTGATAAAAGGTGCAGTGTTACTGAACCTTTTGATCGGCGGTGCTGTGACTACGTTTGGTGTATTATACGTTGAATTGTTGGACTTATTCCATCAGAATGCAAGTAAAACAGCTTGGGTTGGTTCAGTGGCTAACGCAATGGGTTTACTTTTCAGTAAGTTATGTTTCTTTATTGTATAAATAATAGAGATAGTGAGGTTTATTGTTACATATTATTCTAATTTATCAAAATCCAATTATAGCAACTTTAAATGTATATTATTTTAAATGACTGGCATCTAACAATTTTTGAACGCTCTTTAACGTAATGTATTCGGTTTGGCACTTCCATTAAACTATATTGGCTTCGAATATCGCTACCTACAATGTACCATGGATTCGAGTATCGCTACCTACCAACGTATCTAGTCTTCGTGATCGGAGGCACATAAGGCGACCATCATTTAATATACATTATTGGCGAAATGCGCCTCTAGTGCAGTACTATTGGTATCGTTGATGTTATTTTTATTCGCGTACATTCGAGTTGTATTCGTAATTAAAAGATGACATGTGTCGCTACAAGTGCATTTCTATACATACACTTTCAATAGAAATCTTCTTCAAAACCTTAGCTTGCGTTATTGATGCGTTTTGATACTGTACTGTTTACAATTCAAATGTCATTATATAATCCTAGTGCAAAGTTCATGTATATGACAAACATTTTCCGTAAACAAATCAATTAATACTTTTTAGGTCCTGTTGCCAGTGCGATGAGCACAAGGTTTTCCTGTCGCTCAATGGCTTTAGTCGGTGGCGTGATTACATCCATTGGTTGGATAACAACAGGATTTATGCCAAGAATAGAATATATGTTTATAACTTACGGCCTTGTAGCAGGTAATTTCAGTTTATATGCATATGGTGCTTATATGTTGGTTTATAACGAAAACTCTTTATACTAATTAGGCGTATGTGCCATTGTTCCAAAAAAAGAAACAGAAAATCAAATTTCGGAACTCTCAGAAAAATATTACGGCAAACAAAAACAACTAGAAATACAACTACAACAAATGTGAAGCACTTCAAAGAAAAATAAAGATTGATGAACACGAACACCATGCAGTAGGCGCGGTATGATTCTCCTAAATGGTAGACAATTCTCGCCTCACACTTGACACTTAACGTGTTGTTCATGTAAAATACATTCTCATGAAACATCGGTGAAATAAACCGTGTTACTAAAAAGTTAAGAATATCGTTAAATTTTGGATTATGGTCTGATTATTTAGCAAACTAAAGATGTGATCTCAGATATCACGAACATAAATCAATAAACATATATCATATGTGTTCATTTAGGTATTGGAAAGTCAATGGCAAACATTCCAAGTATTATAATGGTAGGGAGATGGTTTGATAAAAGAAGATCGTTCGCTAACGGTCTTGCCACGGCTGGGGCAGGAGTAGGAACGTTTATCTTTGCACCACTTTTAGAATTTCTCTTGAGGAAATACGGTTTTCAAGGAACAATGCTAATTATGAGCAGTGTTATGCTTAACATTTGTGTTTGTGGGTCTTTCTTCCGTCCTGTCCCCCAGAATATCAAACTCAAAGGATCCAGTTTGACAGGGATCACAAATAAAGTATTTGTAATAGATGAATCTACTGATTTCTCTATGGCTGCTGACTGCGAGATTCCGCACAAGACATCAAATGGAATTTCTAATAAAATCACAACAAATAACTCTTTAATTGATACAAAGTATCGACAATCAAATAATAATGAAAACAAAACTTTAAAAAGCTATTTAGATTACACATTACTGTCGAATCGGCGTTTTATTTGTTTCTGTATATCTGTCATGTTAGCAACGCTTGGTCACTCACCTGCATCTATTATGTTACCTGCATTGGCAATGCAATTCAATATTAAATCAAAAGAAGCAGCCTTTTTATTGTCCATCACTGGAATAGCAGATATAGTCGGACGTATAACGTTCGGTGTATTATGTGACGTCAAGATTTTTAAGAAGAACCGACAGACCTTATATGTGTTCGCTATTTTCATAAGTGGTGTTGCTAACATGTGCTGTGGATTTTCTAGCGAATATTGGCACTTTGTGATTTATTCGTGTATTTTTGGATTATTTGCCGGTTCCTACAACGTTTTGACGCCAGTCATGTTGGTAGACCTTCTTGGAGTAGAGAACCTGGCGAGCTCATGTGGTTTAGCTCTGTTGTTTCAAGGTCTTGGATTTCTCGTTGGTCCACCTATTGCAGGTATTTATAATGGGGAAAATTTGTTTAAAATTATAATGGAAGAACTAACAAAATAGGTTTTGTAAACACACATTGTGATTATCAACAATAAAATATATTAATCGGCATTTTTACTTTAAACTACTCTCAATATAAAAAAAGAAGATGTGGTATGATTGCTAATGAGTCAACTCTCCACAAGAGACTTTGACTTCTTAAATTACATGTATAAAACATATTTATTCAAATGATATGTATTCAATAGATTTATACATTATTTAATTTTCTTTCACAGGATTTGTGACGGACATCGTTGGAGACTATCAATCCGGATTTTACTTTGCAGGAGTTGCTATGGTTATAAGTGCTATTGTCGTTAATCTATCGACTTTTTGTACTCTCTTCACTACTCTGAAGAAAGACAATTACGAAATAGACAGAGATGAAAATGGAGCGGTCATCAGATATAACGATGATTAAGTTAAATGTAAGAAGTATTTGACATGATACAATTTATGTTATTATTCGTATTAATGATAAAAGGCATTTCATTTATACACTGGGAGTCTGTATATTGCAGATAATATAATGTACGTGTGCAATTGTGTTATGTTTTTTTTCGATATGGTATTTCTGGGTTGGGAGAGATGACTCTTTAAAACAGTGATGTATATGTAAAAATTAAAATAACAAAAAATTAAAAATTAAAAACTCCGAGGAAAATTCAAAATGGTAAGTCCCTAACCAAATAGCAAAATCAAAAAGCACAACCTTATCAAACGAATGGATAACAACTTTCATACTCCTGACTTTGTATATACATTTTCTGATGGAAAAAAATTGTGGATTAAACCTGGTTTTGAACAAGCCAAACCTCTCACTTGTATAGAATGGTAACTAGCTGACGTCCTTTGCTATTATTCATATGATACAAAATGTTATTTAGGTGTTACTTTACCATTGATTCTAAGAGTTGTGTCCTTTATCCTACGTCTACCTGATTGAACTGTAAATAATATGGGATTGATGATATCAGCACCATAGTTCCGCGAAATGTTAGTTTATAACTAAATATGTTAAGTTTATAGTATAAAACTACAAGTCTACAGTACAAACGCATAACAAAGGGACACAAATATGACTTCAATATTGGTAATTATAATAAGTCTGTTGGATTTACGATGAGATTATATGATAAAGTCATTGATACTGTTTTGAAACAAAATTTTGAGAATATTAAGATTTTACAAGAAATTTAGGTTACAGCCATCTAAGGTTAAGTATAACGTTTAACTTCTTTGCTATTGTTAAGGTTGTATTGGCATTGATTCGTATAAGAAAATTTGATCTTTGCCTCTAAAACGCTTGGTCTTGTGCGTTTTATGTATACTAGTACACGTTATTCTACAATGTCAAACACGGATTCAGACGTTTTTTTTTTAAATAGTTTACTCAATGCAAATTATTTCACAAAAATAAGGTCAAAGTCAACAAAATAACACACAACAAAAATAAAAGAATAATCTTTGATATAACAGTATAATAAACTCATCATAGATACCAGGACTAAAATTTTACACTTACGCCAGACGCGCGTTTCTTCTACAAAAGACTCATCAGTGACGCTCGAATCCAAAAATGTTTAAAAGGCAAAATAAAGTAAAAGTTGAAGAGCATTGAGGAACAAACATTCCTAAAATTTTTGCCAAATACAGCTAAGGTAATCTATTCCTGAGGTAGAAAAGCCTTAGTATTTAAAAAAATCTAAGTTTTGTTAACGGTTAATTTATCATTATGAACATATCAATGATAACTCAAGTCAACACAGAATAACAGATAATATTGGAAATGCATTTGAAATCCATTGGAATCAAACGTAAAAAACTTGCATCACATCCTTGCTGGACTGTACAATTTACGACGGAAGACCTGATTACAGGTGTTTAAACTATCACCCTTTCGTAAAACAAGGTTTAATCCATCATTTTTCACATATAAACATGTCGGTATCAAGTCAGGAATATAATAGTTGTTATCCATTCGTTTGATGAGTTTGAGATTTGATTTTGACATTTAATTAGGGACTTTCTGTTTTGAATTTTCTTCTGAGTTCGGTATTTTGGATATTCTACTTTTCTCTATTCGTAACTGTTTTCATGAACAAAAATAAATAAATATGTATGTCTATTTATTGCACAGTCAATTAATAATATTGTCATGAGGTAATATACAGCTCAAATATAACAAGTTAATATATATCAATACAATTACAACTTCAGATAGAATAAAACTAGTGTTTTCCACCGTAGAGAAAATTGGAATTCAAAAATAATGAATAACCAAACGTATGATAACATTTGATAAGCAATAGGTAAACATTGATTTATAAAGCTGAACTCAGGTCTTACAAAATGTCTTATTATTTATTTACATGTGTTGTTTTATTATTTATCATAATTTCGTTAGTGGTATATATTTATTATATATTGTTCCTTTTTAGCTTTAAAATGTGTTCCCTACAGCTTAATATATAGTATTTTCCCTTTTAGTCAAAATGGAAAATAAAATAATTTATAAATGAATGATAGACCGAATGGTATAAAATTTTCGATTGACAGGACTAGATAGATGGGTTTCGTAACCATTTAAATCTCCTTCAAACTCCTGAAGGATCCGTGACACCTCACTACTTAAGTCATCATATTGATTCTCAACCAAGTCAGGGGAGTTACTTCTTGGGTAGTCAGGTGGAGGTTCGTTTGTAAGATTAGATGTCAACAGAGGTGAACTTGTCCGTTGTTTACTTTCTTCTTTTGTCATGACATACTTTTTCAAACAACGTCCCCCTGATCCTTCGAATGCACTGTCCCCGCTATCACTGTCTTGATGTTTTAATTTACACCACTTCTCACCGTCTTTGTTTTTTGAAGTGTATGATTGGTCAACGAAAACACAAGGATCTACATATTGTGATGGCGTTGTCATTACAATCCAATTTTTTATTCGTTCCTTGTCGTCAATTTGCTTTGTTGCGTTCAGTCCAAACGTGTCCAAATCCGATTCTATCATTTCCTGAGAAAACAATTTTAATTCAGTTTGTTTTTGAAATTCAGTTTCTTTTTGACTCATGTAGTCCGGAAGTGGCTGTAAAGTGATATCCTTTTGTAATTTTCTGACAGGTAATTTTCCAACTAAATTCTGTAATGAATTGAAATAATTGATATAAATAATTGTGAAGTAATATCATGAACAAATGTTAACGTTCATTTTGATTTAGCTGTTGCAATGTTGTTTTACAATCACTATGTAGTTTTTTGTATATTTAAGAAAACAATTAAAAAAACAATACGCTACACGGAAAAGCCATCATTGAAATATTTATTTAAATATATACTGGAACAGACCATGCACTCGGAAGTTCTGTACACGAAACATATTTAAATTTGGCTACACATTATTTTGTATTCCTAAACACTTTTATATAATTCATTTGACAATTTTTGAGTAAGCCAAAACAACTTTACTGAAACGGTTTTTGAACTATTCAAACACGATTAGAAGGAAAGAATAGTCAATACAACCATAACCATGTTGATTTATTGAACGCATGAAAAAGGTAGGAACAAACAGTTGTAATGCCCATAATTTCAGTCGATGTCTGGAAACACAACATTGTATAACCACTATACATTTGATTTGATATTTGGTGTTTTAACGCCATTGTTAAGCACCGCATTTAGACTATTTCGTGGAAGCCAGTTTTTATTGGTGGATGAAGCCGGATTGCCCGGAGAAAACCACCAACCATCGATAGGAAAACTGACAATCCTAGTCAATTAAGATCGGAGTCGAGTGCACCCACACGAGCGGGGTTCGAATTCACAACCTCATTGTTGACTGGCTAGTGATTACAGTAGTAACTACTTAGACCACTTGGCAACCAAGGTCCCTTAACAACTATACATGTCAGCCAATAAATAAACTAGCATATTGTTTTCCTTTTTTTATTTCAGCTTACCAACTCGTGTGCACTACACACCATATAATTTTTAAATGTAATTAATGCAGTATACATCCTACAATGTATCTGGAAATGTTTTAATAGTGCAGTAACTGAAGGCAGATTTTTTGGAATTTAATCTCCCCACCGAACACACACCTACATAATATATCATTGGAAAGAGGAAATCGTGTACTATGATAATATGCCTGTCGTCAGGACTTGATATGGTCACATTTTTTTTAAATTGAGGTCAAAGGTCATATGTAAAAATTTGTGAAAATTTGGGTGGGTTTCAATTTTGACATTTTTTTCTATTCCTAAACTCTACCTAAATACAAATGATACTGTTTTGGCTTTAGTAATGTTTGTTATTATACATAAACCTTAATCACTGAGATTTTTTTATCCAAAAAAATCCTAAAACGACGTTATATAAACAAAACTTCAAAAATCATGTTTTCAACCTATAAAATGTTAAGAGCACCTAAACCTTATGAAAAATATCAATTTCAGGTAAAAATCAAGTGTCATGCAGGACAATACTTTAAAATTATTTTTTAAACTATCATATTGGGTGAGGTATCAAACCAAAGCCATAGAACACTACAGTCAAATATGACCTCAAATTGAATTTGCGGATACTTCAGGTTTTTTATAGACTACTCGTTGCTTTTTGTTTTTTTTTCACAATTATTACTGCTACCATAGTATTATCTTTTGTTGTGTATTTAACTCTGGTTAATATCTGTTACATTATAGGTTTTTAACTATATCCCGCCTTTTTTCCCTTGCAACGTACGACAGACTTCAAAAGTATTCCATATAAAAAAAGAAGATGTGATATGATTGCAAATGAGACAACTCTCCAAATGAGACCAAATGAGACATAAAACAATTATAGGTCCCGTACGGGTTTCAACAATGAGTAAAAGTCATACTGCAAAGTCTTCAATTCCCGAAACGAATAATGTAAAACAAACAAAAAATCTAACGGCCTGATTAATGTACAAAATAAATAATAAAGAAACCAATATAGTATATAGAAACAAACGACAAACACTGTATTACCATCTCGTAACTTAAAACTGACACATACAGATAGTGGCGGGATTTAACTCTTTTAAGGGCACGCCAACAATCCCCTAACCTCGGGACTGGATTCGAGTGTACCAGTGCAACAAGCTTTATATCAAATCAACCCTTATCTCCATCATCTTCATTTTCATCAACTGTCACAATAACAATAACGGTACCATTTTTTCTGCACCAGATGCGCATTTCGACAATACATGTCTCTTCAGTGATGCTCGTGGCCAAAATATGTGAAATCCAAAGCTTATATTAAAGATGAAGAGCTATAATCCAAAAGTTCCAAAAAGTATAGCCAAATCCGTGAAATGAATCAGAGCTTTGCATGAGGGAGATACATTCCTTAATTTATAATAATTTCTAACATTTTGACATGTTTTAATATTTCTACACATTTCACTCATGGCACACAGGTCTGCACATGAAAGGTTCTGCTCAAAGCAAACACGTTATTTTGAGTTTTTCTTTACAAGTACAGACAAGGTATTGTAGGAAGTCCGAAGACATTTGTTCCTAAAAATTACCAGCTTCAAACCATCCCTATCAATTCATCCAAGATTTAACAGAGATCTATAAGGGGGCTTAGGAAGGTGTGATGACATCCATATGCTTGTCTGCAAAGATGCTGGGGAAACATCATACGAGAATTACACACTATCTTGAATTCGCTCAATTTCATGGTTGACAACACATTAGACAGCGTCGCACTTTATTTTAAGAAGCATAAAATCCATTGGCATTCAATGTTTCAACAAGGTGTTTTGAACCAAACTCACGGTACATTTGTAAAGCCAATCCTAAATGAAAAGGAGTAAAATAAAAAAGATTGCCTCAACAATTGCTTAGCATGTCCACAATTTCTCTGGTGCCATTTCCTGAGAATAGTCTTGGCTGTAGGCAGTTTCATTGAGTAACCATAGAATGAATTGCAATAAATACGAAGGCATTGACTGAATTAAGAAGGAAGAAACAATTCATCCAAAGTTGGGTAGTCTTCTTTAGAGTTTCGATGTCTTTTCTAAGTAAACTTGCAGCGGAATTAAATATCTGTCCGTTATTTGTGTCTATTACAGTTGACATTGAGATTTTGAGGTCAGTTTTCAATTGACTAGAAACTTATATGCCATCTAAAATAGTTAATTTGCTACTAAATAATATGTTATAGTATCGTGTTCTGAAATATCTGCTTCCACGGGTTTGGATTTTTTTTTTTCGTTTTTAGCAAATATTTTGTAATGCAACCAAAATAACAGAGTGCTTGAAGTTTAAAAGATGGACGGGAAACTATTTCAACTTTAACTTTATCTGACACGGATAAAACATTTTTAATACGCTCATCTGATTCAAACTTGAGTAATTTTTTATCTTTCTAAAATGCTTTGTTGCAACAAAATATACAAGTGCTCCAGATGAACGACTGCATTCTAGAACGTGTACACTGAATACCCGAAACTGAGGGACAACAGTCAGATAATTGTATGTCGTCAAACTTCCTGCACGGAGTTCTTCAAATTAACAGCTATCGCATGAAACATCTTGATGTTCCCCTCATCCAATCTTTTATGCAATGCAGATACAAAAGTCGACTTCTCTAAACTGGTAAATTGACTTAAAATTTCAATCGAGGTTTTTTTTAGCATATTTTTTATTCACTGCATAAAATTTAACGACTTGTCTGTTCTTTGGACTTAATTGAGCAAGTTGCAAAAAAAACTTTACGACAAAAGAGATGATTTCAGCTTTCCAATTGTGAACTTTCCATTTCTAAGTAGCAACATTCCAGCAGCACCTGCATACGGGGTATATATCTCCCAATTGATACGATATTCCCGTGCTTGCATTTCCTATCATGATTTTCTTGATAGAGGGTTGCTGCTCACAAGGAAGCTATTAAACCAAGAGTTCCAAATGGTGAAGTTGAAATCATCCCTTCGTAAATTTTACGGACGCCATCACGAGTTGGTTGACCGTTATGGAATAACCGTTTCACAAATGATATCGGATATGTTCCTTACGTCGTAACTACAATCCCCTTCCCTTTCATGAATGTGACCTACCGAATTAGACCATTTACCGGATTTGTTATCACATAAGCAACACGACGGGTGCCGCATGTGGAGCAGGATCTGCTTACCCTTCCGGAGCACCTGAGATCACCCCTAGTTTTTTGGTGTGGTTCGTGTGGTTTATTCTTTAGTTTTCTATGTTGTGTCGTGTGTGCTGTTGTTTGTTTGTCTTTTTCATTTTTAGCCATGGCGTTGTCAGTTTGTTTTAGATTTATGAGTTGGACTGTCCCTTTGGTATCTTTCGTCCCTCTTTTGCAAAGGACTTGACATATCACGGAATATTTACTGAAACTATCCGTCAATTATTTTGATTTAACAATAAGACTTTTCTGACAAAGTATATTTGATGTTTTATAACGAAAAAACATAGAATATAAACATATACAAACAAAGTATGTGGCATATATCAGTGCACTTTAATTGAAAATATGTGTATATAATAGCGAAAAAGGTAGTAATTTCATATATCATTTGAGAGCAAAATATTGACTAATACACAAAATGGGACGGAAGGCAAGTGATTGAGTTCCGTGTTGAAATTGAAGATTTTTACTCCATTCTTTTTCCATTGATTTCTTAAGGTTTTTTTCATATTTTGGTTCCGAAATTTTTATCACTTATTAGTTTTATTAAATACTATATGCTTAAAGTATTATGGGATAATTTTTATTACTACTATGAAGAAGAAACTAAAGTTTGAGTCTGAATATGCAATTAAAATTACCTCAATTTTAAATAGTCTGAACTTCACAAATTTTATAGATTAGAAGAAAATAAAATACTGAACAGCATATTTTGACATGTAAAAATAGCTTCAGGAAAAACGATTTCAATTAAATGTAAGCAAACATACCCATTTTTTACATTTTGGAAAAGGGGGGTTGAAACTCTCCAATATACTACCAGTCCTTAAAAAATAAAGGCAACAGTAGTATACCGCTGTTCAAAACTCATAAATCCATGGACAAAAAACAAAATCGGGGTAACAAACCAAAACCGAGCGAAACGCATTAAATATAAGAGGAGAACAACGACACAACATCGAAACGCAACACACACAGAAACAGACCAATCATCAGACAAAACACCACTAGAATAACAAATGTAACATGAAAACCAAATACATGAATTTGGGATAGACAAGTACCGTGCCACGTCTTATTAGAAAAAAGTGACCGTACGAAATTCTGACGACAGGGCAAAAACTAAAGAAGACATATTTGTCTTTAAGTTAAGACCATTTTTAGCCGTGTGTTATTTGGGGAGATTAAACTCGCGATCTAGACGACTTTTTACACTTCTGTCACCGCACTATAAATCCTTATTTACAAATGTGCAAATAGTAAATAATGAATTATAACAGCCTAAAACATACCTCAAAACGTATTGCAAACGTATTTATGTTTGATAACAGGTCTGCTGGTTCTATTATTTCTTTGTTTTCATTGCAAAGGACGCAAACATCACTAAATAGTCTGTCCATTTCTTGAAAATGTTCATAAAAAGAATTAAATCGGCTGCACACTGAATGGTGAGTTTTCTGAATAGAACTTAAGGAACAACATGATCTACATGATCTAATATTATACATGTAAATTTCATAAATAGTCTCATTAATTGTTTGTAAAGAAAAACATGTACACGAAATACATATAGATAATTTTCTAATAATCAATATTTAAAGACACCTGATCAAATTCAATTGTTTTGAGAACAGCTATTTGATGAAGGTAATATGCTATCTGCTCAAATAACAACAAATTAACGTCTAATTTTTATGTTCAGATCTGTGTTGAATTTTCATTTGAAACTATAACAAATCGTTTCAAATGGTACAATTATTTTAACACATACACTCCCCAAAATATGATATTTGTGTTAACATCTTTTCTTTTAAATCAAATTAAACACTTATCTCTACCTGCTCGTTTCTGAAAAAAATAATGATATGTTTAATACTCTTTATACTATTATTATCAAAATATAAAGCATACTATTATCTGTTTGAAAAAGCAATATAAGTCATTTAATCATTTACAAAAAAGGATACATTAAGGTCTTCTGATGGACACTTTGACTGTTCCGTTTCCATGACCTTGATACCACGTTTCGTTTCATCTATAAATAGCTGAAAGCTTTTGATGGAAACTGAAATAACAAACACAGAAATATATGCAAATGTAAATATCTTTATATTTGATTTAATGTTGTACAGGCTACTAGTACATAAAACTACTGTCTTTTATGCTCATATATCGCTGCACATATCCATATATTCAAATCAAGGATGTTCACTGCTCTGTTTTAAAAATAACGAGTTTTGTATATTATACATGTAGAGTATAAATAAATCAACTAAAAAAATAGAAGAAAATTAAACAAAAAATCAAAAGATTTCTTTAATATTTTCAAAAATGTTTTTTTTACCTACATGAAGAAATGTAGGGGATTACAGTCAAAACTCTAAATGGCACTTCATTAATATACCGAATATCTGATGACAATCATCCTTCAAAATACCAAAAATATATAACAAAATAAAAATATGCCTTTTTTTTTCTTTTTTATCCTTGTTTATTTTGACATAAGTCAAGTATATCATTAACCTTGAAACTAATCAGAATATGCATACAAAATATGTATTTTTACATCCAATTCATTTGAACTTTGGTGGATATTTTAATGGCAATCATTCCACATTTCTTTGTTTTGATATTTTACTGTCTAACAAACTGTGTCATAATTTTTTTCTGCCTGGTAAGTAATTTAGCACACTCATGAAACTTTTTTTAAACACGTTTACAAAATAATATCCGGTTAAACAGCTTATACTGTTCCAACTACTACATAGTTAAATTTTCCTATGGAGAATATATGAACAATTTAGAAATGAACTAAACTGTATGACTAAATATAATTTTTAATAGTGTTGTCAGATTTATCAACTATTACCTTTCTCGTCACAGTCAATTGATATATCGTTGTACCAGTGCAGTAAATACGGATGTGTGCTACATATTTCTTCAACTATAGTCCTCAAAAGATTCCATTTCGTAGGTTCAAGGCATGTTGAATCCATCTGTAATACGCAAAAACAACAGTTTTTATTATTGAATTTTATGTTACATGTCTTTTTGGTTAAAAAAAAAAAAGGTAATGACGTTGGTTTTATTCAACGGTATTTTATATATAAGATATTATTTTGATAAGCAAATTGAACTACATTTAACATAATTATCCAGTTGAAAAAAAAACATACAGTGGCTAGTTTCTGTAAACATCCTCCTACTATTTCATATGTAAGATAGTTGTCTTAATTGCATATTGAAGGTCACACAGTGACTAGAACATGTAAATATCCTTCTATTTTATATATAGAATAGTTGTCTAATTGTCCATCGTCTATTTGTGTTTCACTTTCAGAAATATAACGGTGGTAATACATATTCAATATCTGTATCAATTATGTTGTATAATTTCAAATAAGTATTTGAATGTAAAGAAAATATGTTTGCGTTCTATAATATACTCTTTGTACTTACTTCTATTAAAAATGATAATTTAAAGTCTAACGGTGTAGTGTAGAAATTGTCTACCATGTATTTTTTTATTACCTAGAAAAATAAGAATAAATCAACTTCAATGTAAATGAGTAAATGAGGAGCTTCTCTGGAACACATGCTAACATGACTAAGTATCAATGTTATCAAACAATATGACTTAAGTTCAAATATAACGTTTGTTTTCTTATGAATGATTGTTGTAGGCATATTCATATAGGTTTTAATTGTAATGGTAAGTCCAGAATTTACATGGTATTACGCTATATTTTCATTGTTCTAAGATTGATAATAAAAAATGAAAATACTATCGAGGTGATAAGAACAGGTCTCTCTACAGAATAGACAAGTCAAACAATGTGTTTTTGAATAGGAAACGCTCGTCCTGCATATACAATAAATAGCCTAATAAACTTGACGAGTCGACTGTAGTAAAAGTAGGACTCTGTTTACTCTTTAAAATTATATTGTCTTTCTCATGGTTAAAAATAGTTTATTCTTGTAGGCCTTATAGGGCAGTTATTTTTTTAAAACTCTTTTTGTATTGATTTAGTATATCTTACGATATTTATATTTCTGTTATTGATGTCATTGATTACCAACAGTTTAATCACTTTGCATTATTCTTGTGTGTTTTAAGAGGAAAATTTATACGATTTTATATAACAAAGGCAACAGTAGTATGCCGCTGTTCAATTGATAAACAAACAATTATTAAAAATATTTGAAGAAATGAAATGATAGAATAAAACCAGAACATAAATTTTCCCTTAAATATTTGGTGAAAGTATCTATTCAAATTTCGCCTAGTTTCAGCTTTCGATTTTTTCATAAAATAAATTTTAGTCAAATTTTTCCATTCATATTTTGAAAACGCGTACTATTCTGCTTAAATCAGTGCATATGGGAAACAAAATTGATAGACTGTATTTCCATCCCTCATTAAGGACCAAATGTTAATAGATAGCGGAATTAAAAGTACTCCCAACTTAGATGAAATATTGTTTAAATCATGTCACTTTAGTACAATTATATATTATACAATTATAAAAGATGAGTTTAAAGACACGCCACTCACCTCAAGTAAACTCTTAAAATGTTTAAATTCTATAACGGTTTTGCAACAATCCTTTATTTGGGCAACTTCCTGTAACATATAAAAGAAGCACGTTGTTCACAATGATATAAAAGTTCTCGAAATATTTTGGAAAACCATTGTATGAAAAAGCAAGACTGATTTGAATCTTTTTTACAGAAACCATCGCTTACTCCTGTCACGTTTGGAAATCAGGTAGTTGTGTTCAATTATGCCCACGTCACACTGTCCCGATTTTTACGCCGATGGCAACACGATTATGGAAATTTTCAAAATCGGGACTGATCGTATCCAGATCGGGCTATTCGTAGTGCCATCTTTAACCAACATGTTAAAAAATACACGAAGGTGCGTCCGATGTTGAGGGTTCGTATTGAGTTCGTATCACCATCCTCACCATCGTAATGTCACCGGGAATGCATCTTTGAACATCGTATTGCATTCGTGTTTCCATCGTTTCCATCGGGCAGTTTTGGCATTACGATGTCTACACGAATGAATCACGAAGTTACCCGAAGGTCTTACGATGGCAACACGACTTCGTAAAGACCTCGTAATCCCGTCGTGTTGCCATCGAATAAAAGTACGAAGGCGACAAGATGGAACTACGACGGCAATAAATCCAGCTAAATGTAAGTTAATTTTCGCGCTAAAATACATTTAAAGTGCCATGCGCGATATGCACTGGTCAGTCTAATACGACAGTTAAGAAAGACGTTCACAAAACATGGAGCTCATATCATATGATTCTATGAGAACAAGAAAGGCGACAGCGTTGTTTCTATTAATTCAAATGGAACAAGAAGAGCAGCTATTTCAGGCTCCGGATTTACTTTTACAAGTAAAATTTTATTTTTTGTCAATTCTTCATATCAAGTAACATAATGAAAATCATAAACGCGCCTCGTACACCAACACTGCAGGTACACGTATATAGGGAAACCAACTTTTTCTTCATTATTCTGATTTTTTATGTATCGTCTGAATTGTTGTCACACGAATGTTTACTCCATAACCATTTTGTTTTCTATATGTCATATTTTGCCGAAATTTGTTGCTTTCCCCACATCCTTCCTTTTGTCTATATTATTATGATATTCTCCTGGAAAGAGCTCTTTTTGATTAAAAGGGATCAACGAACCCATTACCTTACCTTTAAGATAGATCAGTAAACATGGGCATAATTATGGGTGATTATTCAGACTAGTGCACACATTTTACAGTTCAAACAAGGCAATGCCGAGCGTGGCATCCCCTCGTATGTAACATATTGGAGACTCAGAGTCAAGTTTTACCCTTCAAGCCCACGGTCTTCCGTCTTATGATTAAACCAGAAATTAAATGTACAATATAACATATATTCAATATTAATCAAACCATTTAAAACGCGTGATGCCTTCGGCATATAATTTAAATGCATCGTAAGCTGTATACAACGTCTTTTAGACATCGTATGGCCATCGCGCCATCATCGTAATCCATCGTGTAGCCTTCGTAATCCATCGTGTAGCCTTCGTGATCCATCGTGTAGCCTTCGTAATCCATCGTGTAGCCTTCGTGATCCATCGTGTAGGCTTCGGCTGAGATATGAAGCTTAAATACCCGTCTTCGGTTAACCTTCGTATGTCCATCTTTTGCTATCGTATATAATTTCGGCACCATCGTATAGACTTCGTTATTCATCGTACTTGCTTCGGTCACTTTTTGGTATTTTAACGAGATCGGGACCAACTTCGTACGAACTTACAATTTTCGCATTCGGGTGTCCATCGTATATAAAAATCGGGACAGTGTGACGCGGGCATTAGAAAAATAAATGCATTTAGTAAACAATTTAGATATTCAAGTTTCCAAACAAAATGATCGAGAGAACAAATGGATACCGGATTTTGTCTTAAAAATATATTGTTCTCACTCAAATTGGTTTCCACATTAATAAAAAAAACTACTTAATCAGTGCTTTCTACAGGTGTAAGTAGACCACAGAAACATTTTTAATAATTGATTTTGTGGTCCTTGTTTATCTTTCTGCTTTCTTCCCCTTTGTTTTGATTTACATGAAAATTATATTGCGCCAGTATCAAGTGTTGTTCGTGTGGTATTCATTACGTACATACATTTATATTATGATCGACCTCAAATTTAATTTACACTAAAATAAAAAAAAAACGAATAAAAACAACAATAAATAATACCATTATTTTACGATTAAGTCAAAGCTACAAAGTTCACTGCATGCTTTCTTACCTGGTACTTTCTATCAACTGTTTTCTGATATTGGTCCACAAATTGCATGATATTAAGCTTTTCTTCTAAGCGTTCCACAGCCATCATCTATCAAACATTAAGTAGTTATTTGAACAAATGTCTATTTTACATTGCACACCGATATTCCATTTTTCAGGTACACTAATTTATTTTCCCTTAGTGTAGATTGACTTGCTAAGAGAGCGACGAAAGAGACAGTCAAAATTATAAGTCGAAAACACACTGACATTACCATGACAAAAAAAAATGACCTAAAGACACTAATGACTGCAACATGTTATAATAAGATTAGATATTTGAAAAGTCGTAAATGCACAATATTTATTATGACTGCTAATGTTGTAAAAGAATGTTTATCCAGACGTTGTTTTTTTTTTTGCCCTTCTTGATATGTTTCTGGTATCAATGTCCTCTGGTCTCTAATGGACAACATTTTTTTATTTGTATTTTAATTTCATTTTTCTTTAGTGCACACAGTCAATAATTGACTCACCTGTACAAGAAACTGTTCTGCTTCTCCAAGATTTTCTAAATCGCATTCAAGGGTTAAAATATTTCTCATCTAACAAAAAAGAAATGTATTTCGTAGTTTTTTTTGTTTAAAATAAATTTGTTATTTAGGGAAACAAATATCTTATTGCTTATAAAAAAAAAGTTTTCGGCAATCAAGAAGTTCCGCATAGACAGTTCCAAAAACAACATTGTATACTCCTAGGATGTTTTGTATCGTAAATTCATGTGTATTCATTTGTTTGCTGCAAATACAAGTAGGTAGAGTATATTTATTCTCTGTTATCCATATTTCAAGACAGTTCAAATGATTCTTAATTTAGTGAATACTATGGACAAAGTTTGTCTTTTAAACTTCAATTTTGTAGATTCAAGAGTGAACAGTGTTCATATTGTAAATTTTTTTACAAACGCTTAAAAGCTTAACAACTGTTACATTTTCTCATCAGTATCTTGTACTGTTAGAAATACAGAAAATTCAGGAGTTACCTCGTTTTCAGTTGGCAAAAGTTCAAATAATGCTTTGACATTTTCGGTAGCAATGTCCTCTATATCGTACGACTGTACACATTCCACAATTACATCTAGTGGCAATCCTATTTCTTTTTGTATCTGCACTATAATTATAGAAAATAAAAGGAATATAAATATAACATGCATGTTAGACTAGAACAATTATTGAATAAAAAATATGTAATACATTTAAACATTAGGCCAACTTTCTCGGTAATCAAGTTAACGACACACGTGGTTATCATCTGAATACCAGTAACGGGGTTAAACATTCGAATGCTATAGTATTTGAGTACCGTAGATGTACGAATGAATTGTCAACAAAATAGATTAAGGAAGAATGTGTCAAACCTTTATTGTATCAACTTTCTGAACATTCTGTAATATATTTGTCCATTTAATTTTTACTTAAACATTTGTCAATTATTCATGAAATTGTGTCCATCTCCTCTCCCTAATGTTATTAAAATTTACTTTAAGAAAACACTTACAAAATCTGTCTGCTCTAGTCTTTTCAATAAAAGTTATTTTTTCACTCTTTGCTTTGTTCTGTTCTCCACCTTCAATCCTCGGTTCAATGTTTTGATTATAGTCGTGTTTCGGCTCACTATTGTCTGAATTCAATGTCTAATAATATTTAAAAAATAATAGCATTCATTAAATCTGCAAACGAATATTCTAATGCTTAAAAGGAATTTTCCTTTTAATTTCTCAATTTAAGCTAAATTTGATCCCTCCAAATTTGCCAAACAGAACAAAAACAAGACATACAGCTCACCTAAGTAAAACAATATCAATTCATAGGAAACTTACAATTTTCATAGATATTCCATGCAAGTTTATGAAAAATCAAATGCACGTGTACACTGTCTTTTTTTGTCTATATTAATGTTTTGTTTATCATGTATGCAGTCTTTGTGTGTCATTTCAATAGTTAAATGGCATCTAGAATAGAATACACACGAAATGATATACATTTATTATATACAAAGGAAAGACTAAAACCAAAAATTTATCATGCAATACAGATGACAAGTAAGACATAATGAGTCATTTAAAACTTACTTTGTATGATAATGGTACAATTGTGTCTTTAGATTGTCTTTTTAAAACAGGAAGTGGGTGACCAGATTTTCGCCAATTGCGATTGCTTCCTCGGCGGATGATTGGTTGATTTATTATATGTGGCTCCGGAACAGGATTTGATGTTACTGGTTGAAGTAGAACATATTAATTATAATTTTTAATACAAACATTCTTGATTACTGCATAGTGCATATATATTTGTATTAAAACACATGATTTCATCTGCTTGTCGGAAATTTGTCATTGCTACCAAGTGTTCGTTCTCTCCACGTTACATAAAAGTAAAATCGCAAAAAATACTGAACTCCGAGGAAAATTAAAAACGGAAAGTACCTAATCAAATGGCAAAATCAAATGATAAAACACATGAAACAAAACCATTTCTGTAACAGTAACTTGTTCAGCGTCAAAATGTCTGTCTATATCCGACTAGAAACGGTATTCAAAACAATAAATCTTCACAATGATATGCTTGAATATTTACCAGGAACGCTTTATGTTATCAAAATAATTTGTCACTTATAAAATGCCATTTTCTGTAAATATCAAACTTAAAATTTCAAACATGCATATATTTGACTAACTATGAAAGTCTTCTGATGCAATAACACTATCGACGAGTTTATATTTTAAAGGATAAATACGTATTATCTTTTCTATTATTTAAACGTTTTTTGGCTTTCCAAGATGATTGTCTCAAACGTACTGGATGCTGCTTTTTCCAGAAACATTTTATGTGTGCATGGAACGCATATCATATTTGTCTTGAATTATATGGTGCAAACTAAACATACCTTCAAAAGAATGGTTACTATCTGAATCTATAGAATCTAGTAGTTGATCTAACTCTTCCAATCCTTGAATAGTTTCCGGTTCAGGACTTTGCTGTTTTTGGTAAGTTTGGACAATATTATCTGGTTCTTGGTTTTGCTGTAATCTTCTTGACAACTGTACAGTTAAAACATATCATCAATTTATATATATACATTTAAATATATATGCTTCTTTGTGTGAACTTATCAAGACTTTTTTTTTTGGTATTTATAATTATAACAAAATAAATGATTAGAATTGGTTATATATTGCAGTGAAACAATTTGACGATGAAATGTTAGTGTTGAACGTAACAAAACAAGTTAATGCATATCAAGGCGAGAGGATGTAAATGTGGTATGGATATAAACATTTGTATATAAAGGTACAAGTGCACAAGGTTATAGTTCACATGAATACAATAATGTCATGTTACTAGTACAATAATTTCGAGTACAAAACGACCAATCACTAATTACAAATGCTTTGTGCTAAGCGGAGACACATATATATTTTTTCACAGGCCGCGTAGCGAAGACGTTACAAAAAGAATTTGTTAAGACTTTGATTTGACCCTGTCGGGGATCAAACCCATGACCTTCCGCGCTAGTGGCGAGCACGATATCAAAAAAACATGCCTATTTGGGTTTTGGAAATTTGAGATTGGTTATGATGTGAACACTTATAAAGTGTTAGATAGTTTGGTTGCCTTAGTTTATTTTCTGAATATTTGCGATACCGTTTCATCTGATCGATAACATAGCCGCAAATCTAATTTGCTTCCTTTCAATAGAATGAGCGAAAACAGAAAAAGTATGACGAAACATCGTATACAGTAGTAAAATCTATATTTACCTGTAACTGTGATTGAAGTTCAAACACCTACAAATATTTTTTTTTTTGATAATCCGTTATTATCTTAAGTTGTATATAGTTTATTTAACTTCAAAACGTACAAAATTTTCTAATATGCTACTCTACACTGTATATAGGTCACTAGTTTGACCAAAAAACAAAGAGTTATAATTGAAGATATAAGTGATTTTTATTAATATAAATAATTTTTTAATGTTATATTTAAAATTGCCATAAAAGCGGGAGGTTTTGCATGCCACAAAACCAGGTTCAAGCCACTATTTCTTTTCTAAAAATGTCCTGTTCCAAGTCAGGAAAATGGCCATTGTTATATTATAGTTGGTTTCTGTGAGTGTTACATTTTAATGTCGTGTTTCTGTTGTCGTTGTTCTCCTCTTTTATTTGATGCGTTTCCCTCAGTTTTAGTTGTAACCCGAATTTTTTTCAATCGATTCATGAGTTTCCAACAGCGGTATACTACTGTTGTCTTTATTTATTAAGGTATGTAATTGTTTTCACGAATTTATATTCCAAATAACTTTTATATAATGTCATCGCACCAGTTTACAAATCAATAATCTCTTAAATCGTTATATTTCCCAACCCAAACAATTTGATATTTCTTTTTTTTTTATTCATTTCACGTTTCGTGGAACCACAGCATATTCCATGTATGCGTATTGTGTGATATTGTGTAATTGCCACAGTTTTCAAAACTTTAAAAAAATCAATTCTGGCTACAATCCAACAAAGTTATAAATTCCAATCAAAACGGACTAATTCAAAAAACGATTAATGAAGATTGAAAATTGGTGTATTTTGCTAAAAAGAAGTTATACATGCATGAGGTCGATTACATTGACTACATTTGTAACTCAAAGTTTTGATGTTTTCTTAATTAAATTTACAAAATAATATTGACGCTTACCCTCTGCTGTAGTTCAATGTTTAACTTGTATAAAGTTTCATGGGATTCTAACAACTGGTCCACATCTAAAAGACTGTTCCTGTAATCTATTATTTCTTTTCTTAACTCATCTTTTTCGTCAGTTGATTTCATCTCAACACTCTAAAAAAAATAATAGTTAAAGCCAAATTATAGAAATATTAAATAACGAAACAGGAACAAGGCTAGTCTTTGATCAAACACAAACAGTCGTAAAAATGCAATATTTTGAATTAAATATAATTTAAAATATCGTTATCCACATTCGCCCACCAGACATTACAATTCTGTGTCCACACTTGTAGCCTAGACAAAATGAATAACGCGTGTAGTCAAGTTAAAAAGTATTGATTTCTTAACATGAATCATTGGTTCAAACTAAAAGTACCTTTGATTAATTATTGAACAACATTTACAGATCAAAAATCACATTGACCCCTTGTGCCAAAATGTATCTCTTGTTACAAACGGGTGATGAATATGGTAACAGTAGTTTACCGATGTTCAAATCTCGTGATTTAACGATTAAGACGAGACAAATAGACAAAAAGCAATCAAACTGAGAGAACATGTACTAACATGATCAAGACAAAGGGTGCAACATATAGAGCAGGTTTTATTTACCTTCTTGAGCACCTGAGGTGGGGTTCGTGTTGCTCAGTATTTAGTTTTCTATGAATGTGTTTTGTGACCTATAGTGTGTCTGTTTGCTAATGTTGTTGTATGAAATGTTTTTGTTTTGATTTATGGTTATTTTCGACTTATGAATTTGAATGTCCCTCTTATCACTGTCTCTTTTATTAAGTCATCAAAAATCAGAAAGAAGCAAGACCGGGTGTGTCTATAGAGTAAGCGTATCCTGCTATTTGTGCATCACCCGTTATGCGTATTCAAACAGTCAAAACGACTATTACTGTGGTGGCCAGTCAATGGGTTTGATTCAGTATATACTACATGTATTAACATTTAAAAAACTGTATAACTAAGAAACTTTTCGATTTATGAATAGCTGATATATTTTTAATGTACGTACCGATAATAAAGTTTTTATATCTAAACCAGCACTCTCCACTTCTGATTGCAGAAAAATCCGTGTGTTACCATCGGGTGACGAGGTTAGTAGGGAATTTATAAACTTCATGCAGCAAAGCTGAAACAAAGAACTTTAGTCTTAGATACATAATTTTTTTTATTAGTTGTAAGTGGCTTTGAACTAGCTGTCAGATAACTACGGGTACTCTCAGATCTGTTCCTAGTGTCTTTTTGTTGTCGGTATGTACAAGTACCCGGCCTCGTCTACTTTTATTTTTTCCATCTGATGAGTTAAGCCTTTTTCAACTGATTTTTATAGTTCGTTCTTATGTTGAACTGTTATACCACTGTCCCATGTTAGGGGGGTTGGGATGTTATTTATGTAAGTGCCTGGAGTCAGGAACCTGTAATTCAGTGGTTGTCGTTTGTTTATGTGTTACACATTTGTTTTTCGTTCATTATTTTTTTATACAAATAATGCCGTTAGTTTTCTCGTTTGATTTGTTTTACATTGTCTTATCGGGGCCTTTTATAGCTGACTATGTGGTATAGGCTTTGCTCATGGTTGAAGGCCATACGGTGACCTATAGTTGTTAATGTCTGTGTCATTTTGGTCTCTTGTGGACAGTTGTCTCATTGGCAATCATACCACATCTTCTTTTTTATATTAATTTTAATTAGATGCCACTTACAAATGTACATGTATATATTAAACAAATGATATAGCCTGTAGACCTTTGAAATGAAATTATCGAAAGCAGTTGTTATTTTACTAAAGTCAAAAACGAACGTTTATTATATATTCTCATAACTGCTGATTTTGTATATAAATATGAATAATTTAATTTTGGATGTAAAGCGTCTTCTGATTGCCTGACGTTGTTTTGTTTATAAGCCCATAGACATAATTTAGTCATGTGACTGTGACGTCATCAACGTTTTTTCATGGTTTTCTCCGGTTTAAAATGGAATTTAGAATTAAATTATAAGAAATGACTGTAATATATTTATAGGACTCTGAACCGTGATGGTACTCCGAGTCCTACATATTTTCTGTCTATTCGAAAGAACATAAAAATGTGGTGCACACTGTTAAATAACCCACTACGCGCGTTATTCAGTTTGCACTACATTTTTTTAGGTTATTTCTTCATAGACAGAAAAAATATTGCAGTCATTCCTTAAATAACAGAAAATAAGACAAAACTATGGTTTTAACTTTTGTTGCAGAAAGCTCGACATAGGGATAGTGATCCGGCGGCGGCGGCGGCGGCGGCGGCGTTAGCTAACTTCTTAAAAGCTTTATATTTTAGAAGGTGGAAGACCTGGATGCTTCATACTTTGTATATAGATGCCTCATGTTACGAAGTTTCCGTCAGTCACATGTCCAATGTCCTTGACCTCATTTTCATGGTTCAGTGACCACTTGAAAAAAAAGTTCAGATTTTTTGTAATGTTGAATTCTCTCTTATTATAAGTAATAAGATAACTATATTTGAAATGTGCGTACCTTGCAAGGTCCTCATGTCTGTCAGACAGTTTTCACTTGACCTCGACCTCATTTCATGGATCAGTGAACAAGGTTAAGTTTTGGTGGTCAAGTCCATATCTCAGATACTATAAGCAATAGGGCTAGTATATTCGGTGTATGACTGTAAGGTGTACATTTCCAACTGGCAGGTGTCATCTGACCTTGACCTCATTTTCATGGTTCAGTGGTTATAGTTAAATTTTTGTGTTTTGGTCTTTTTTTCTCATACTTTATGCAATAGGTCTACTATATTTGTTGTATGGAATGATTGTAAGGTGTACATGTCTAGCGGGCAGATGTCATGTGACCTTGACCTCATTTTCTTGGTTCAGTGGTCAAAGTTAAGTTTTTGAGTTATGGTCTTTTTATCTAATACTATATGCCATAGGTCAACTATATTTGGTGTATGGAAATATTTTATGATCTTTATGTCAGTCGCGCAGGTTTTATTTGACCGTGACCTCATTTTCACGGTTCATTGCACAGTGTTAAGTTTTGTGTTTTGGTCTATTTTCCTTAAACTATAAGTAATAGGTCAACTATATATGTTGTATAGAAGCATTGTTAGCTGTACATGTCTGCCTGGCATGGTTCATCTGACCTTGACCTCATTTTCAAGGTTCATTGGTCTTTGTTTAGTTATCTTGGTTAATGTTAAGTGTATGTGACAGTTGTAATAAAGCTTAGCTTTATACTTAGGACTATCAACATAATATCAATGATTAGTATAGAAGGCGAGACATTTCAGCGTGTGCACTCTTGTTCCTCTATAGAATAAAGATATGCATGTAGACTAATATACTCAAATGTTGCATTTTTCAAGAATATTTTGTAAATCATTGAATTACGAATACGACCTAAAATATAGTTACAGTCTCATTAGATAATCGAACCTTATGTAAAACAGCATAAAAGAACCAAACAATATGATAAAGCTAAAGAGACCGATTGCCCCAGCTTTACTTACAATTATATGATGGTTGCTTTATGTTTAAAAACAGAAAAACAATATGTATATAGATATAAGACGATGTGGTATGAGTGCCAAGGAGACAATTCTCCATCCAAGTCCTAATTTGTAAAAGTAAACCATAATCGGTCAAAGTACAGTCATAAACACAGAGCATTGGCTCACACCGAACAGTAAGCAATAAAGTCCTCCCCCCCCCCCCCCCGCCAAAAAAAAGAGTGTAAAACTATCCAAAGGGAAAACCAATAGTCTATTCTATATAAAAAAAAAGAGAAACGAGAAACATTTATGAACCAGATCTACAAACAAATGCAGCGGGTTTAAACGTTTTAATAGGTACATGTACCAGCCTTCATCCTTACCTGGAACAATTGTGTAACATTACATCATAGAAAGACACACTTTTAGCAAGTCAATAATGTACATACCTGAAATGAGACTTGTATTGCACTGGAACCAGCCGTCATTAACATGTTGATGAGGAACTTAAACCTGACCGGTTCACAGTTCTTTAATCGAAAGTAAGAAAAGCATTCTAGATCTCTATGGAAACCTTCATCTTCCATCAATACTTTACTCATAACCTAAAAGAAAAAAAATATATATTATAAGGCTTCTGACATTTTGAGTATACTTAATACTAGTATATACGTTATAGTAATTGATTAAGAAAGTCGGCATACCTATAGTTGTTAATGTCTGTGTAATTTTGGTCTTTTGTGGATAGTTGTCTCATTGGCAATCATACCACATCTTCTTTTTTTTTTTATATTATATCATTTAATCTGCACGGCTCGTTTGATCATAATTAACCAGACATCGAGGTATTCTAAAATTTTCTCTAGAAATTAAAAAACGTAACCTTCCGTCAATACTTTACTAATAACTCCCGTTTGAAAATTGAATCGAAAACAAATGTAATATTTATTTTAATTAAATACTAAATGATAAATTTATTTTCAAAATGTTTTCAAATAGATATAATAATATAAAATCTCACTTGTACAGTTAATGAGTCTTTTATAAACGATTGTCTAGCTTACCTCCAGAGCAGTACATCTGGACATGACATTTGAACTAAGTAAAGCCTCTGCGACATTTTCTAAACCATACGGCACATCTAGCAAAATTTTGACCGAATCCTGTAAAATATTCCATTAAAATGACATTTTATATGCAGAATGGTGATGTTTTTTTATTGATTGATTTGTGGTTTTGTGTTTTATGCCATTTTATTGTCTTCATATACAAAATGGCGGCAACTTTTTATTGATGGAAGAATTCACAATCTCTAGAGTTGAAATGCTAGTGATCAATTTAATTTTTAAGAAAGTTCTCTACCATTTGTATCGTTGAAAAAATTATGGTTAATACAGTAATCATATCTTATCTGTAATTACTGAAACAACGCCGAATCCATTCCGACTAAATTTGGTCTGCATATAATTTTTTTCGACAATTTTTTTTCTAAATCTTTTAGAAATACCAGGTAGTCCAACTTCATTCACAAGAAAGTCCCATTTTAAGATATGATGCTTCATAAGTTGCATGGTGTTAGTTTGAACGACATTCTGCTAATATTGACGTTGCAAAGAAAATTCACACTTTAAATAACAAATATCAATCTTACTATATTCACCATAATGCACATGTAGATTTTCTCGTTAGAAGTTTCGAATACACCATAAAAAAGTATTAGATATTCGAAAGTATATTTCAGAACAATTACCACACCATGGACAACAAAGGCCGAGGCATACAAAAATCATTCACCGTTGGATATCAATGATCACCCTCGTTGAAATTCTTTAATTATAGCTATAAAGAACTATCATGAAGTATGTGCAACTGGACGTTAAGCTAACAACAATTCATCTATCAAGTGCCTTGTTGTTGTTCTTGCTACCTCATTGACTGATAGCTGTTTGCTAAAATAAGTCTAGCGAAATATATGTCATTCATACGCATGGCGACAACAAATGTATAAAATTAATGTAATCAGTAGTTCTTTGAAGTGGAATGGGACAAATGGTGGGTATTTCGACTACCACTGGAAAATGTTATATTGGGCCAAAGTGCTGTTTTAGAGCAGTTCTCTATGTTTGATGTTTATTTGGATTAATGCGATTATAAATATGATAATTAGTTAGTATATAGACTGTAAACATACCCTGTAACGGAGACAGAATTTGATACACATAACACATTCTAACTCTTCTATCTGTAAAACAAAGAATTACAACTTTAAGAAAATGTAATAAGGTAATGTTTGATTCAATGATCATATATGAATATGAACGTTTTATTACCTCTTAAAAGGGAGCTACCATTTGATTTTTAGGGTGGTGGGGGCTAGGATGAAAAATTTTGATCTGCATTTTTGTTAGCTGTAATCTCTGTCCTGCCTTTTTATTTTCCACTCTGTTCGGTCCTCACTTTTTTTTACCTAAATTGTCGTCCTGACTTTTTTTTGAAAGTGTCTCATCCTGCCTTTTTTTTACTCAAAACTACGGTCCTGCCTATTTTTTTCAAATTTCCCCCCCCCCCCCCCCCCGTTTTTCATAAAAATCAAATGGTAGCTCCCTTAAACTGTGACACTCTCAAATCATAGATGTATATTCTCTAGAATCTCTATGTAATGACAAGATCAGACACCTTTACCTATCGAAAAACATTTTCATCCAATTTCGTTTATATATCATGTTTTGTACATTTTTCTCTCTCTCAAAGATGCCTAAATGTATGTTTGACATTTTTGTTATTTCATTTATTATTAGCAAAGAAAGAGTAGATATTTCGTTGGAAAGCAACATACATGCATGGAAACTTGTTAAAATCCAATTCTATTCTCTTTTTCTCGTTTGTGATATTACTCTCTGAATAGTTACACTTTACACCGAATTTGTAGTAACCATTAACAACACAAGAGATGCCACATGCATGATATGTGCATGACTTTTTATTCTTTTATTGGTATCTTTGGCCCTTTTTTTTTTAAATGTCATACAAATGAGGAATCGGTTAATACATGAGGCTCACGGTGACTATTATAAACATTTTGAGGAAGAAGACCTCACATGATTTTTTTTCTCTAATACTATTATAATTTGTGTCACCCCTTACCATTGCACGTTTTTTCGATTGTAATTTTTCTCTGGCAGTTCTTTTCATGTCGTCCTTGGTAAATTTCTGAATATTTTTCAACAGTGTAAGAAGCAACACCAAACCGTTATTAGGACTGCTTATGAAATTCTCTAAAAATCTGGAAAACAAATAAAACATTTATTGTGTTTGCATTTAAAAGTGTATTCCCTGTCAATTTGTATACGTGTATGGGCGTTGGTTGGGTTGTAAACAATTCCAGTCAAGTCTTTTAATCTTTTTTATGATCAATTTCAATAAAAACAACAACAAAAAAAAAAAAACAAAAAAAAAAACAATAAATTTGATCTGCATAAATAATTCTTGTATTTGATTTGAAGTACAGAGAAGAAGAAAGGGGAGGAGGTCAACAAGAAGTCAAATTTCGATCTATAAAGGGTTTTCATATCGATAAAACAACTGTAAAAGTTTAGAAACGACACAACAACGTACCCTGGCTTACGTTAAAAAATATAAAAGACCCGTTAAACGGTAAGTATATCAAACAAATTTGAATAAGTTCAATTTATGAAATTAAAGCCACAAAAAATATAATACAGTTAGCATACATTTGTACATAAAATGTTAGATTTTAAAATTAAATGTTGTTTTATGTCCTCCATACAATATACACATATATATAATACGCAAAACATCACCATTTCTGACCTTTTTGTGATCTTATATCGGAATGTTAAACTGCTTAAATGGACAAAATATGTTTTTAATGATACACAAGAAACTCATTCTCATACATATAATACAACCGATGTAAACAATTTAGTATTTATGTACAACTATATTTTATTTGTATTTTAAATCTCGTATATTTAGTAAACTATATTTCAATTGCATTTTATTTCTTTAATGAGGCTGACAATAACTCTTTTGAAAACTTAATCTATTTGATCATAGATGTCCTTGAATCCATCGGTGAAAAATTGTGTCTGAGCGAATCAAGAATTTGTCTTGTTTTGTCTGAAATCAAGATTTATTTTATACAGTTGATCAGTTAAATGACCCTATTAGAATAACGAAATGAGCATAATTTTCAGTCTGAGTCGGTATTTTTTGTTCATCCTACAATCAGATTTATAACTATTTTACAAAAGATGTATAATTTTAGATCACTACGAAACGGGAGAAAAGCTCGCCGAGATCCGTTTTTTGTTTGTCCCGTTTCGAAAGCTTGAATAAATCACATATTTTTCCGACAACGTACTACATAATTTATATAAAATTATGTATGTAGATGAGTAAAACATCTATGAATATAACAAATTAAAAGTAAGTAAAAAACAAATATAAAACCGATTCACAATTTGTTTGCCTCTTTGCATTGTGGTTCTTGTGTAGAATTATGCTTGGACCAATATTGTATTAGATTATCATTACATAGACGGATTGGTTTACTCAATATCCAAAGATAGAGCCATAAGTAACATTTTAAAACTGATAAACTTATTCTTAACCTATAAGAATAAGTTTAAGTTTTTAACAGATAAAATAAAAAAAGTTATACCTGTCATACGACATCTTTAAGTCGAGTTTGAGCTTCTTCAGTAGATAAGAAATTTGTTGTTCTGAACCGGTTCCAGAGCGTGAACTCCCCGTGGATGAGTTGGACCTGGTGCTCCCTTTGCTGTAGGAGGAATCATCGGTAGGAGGGTTTTCTGTGAATTTCCGAAGGTATTCAATATACTTCTCGACGCTGTACAAAGGTGGACGTTGTTTCTAAATTTAAAGAATTGTGACATATAATATACGTGTTGACGAAATGAACAAATCTAACAAAAATGCTTAGATCTCTAAGATATTAATACACCTAAGATTTTATGAACTTGAAATGTTGATTTTTTTTTCGAATATAACATATAAGTCAATGAATGGAAAATGAAAAAAAAATAATATGAATTTTAAAATTTTACGTGCAAAAAACAACGGCACGTCAAAATGGAGTTATAATGGTTTTTTTCCGGGTAATTGCCTTATTCTGCGAGACCACGTATAGGGTAACCCAAAGTTTTTGGTTTGGTTCGTGTTGTTCAAACTTATTTAAGTGTTTTAATGAGGTGTTTGGCCAGTGGACCTTTTTATCTTTTCGTCGTCTTGTTCGTCTTTTCTCGCTAATTCGATTATGCATCTTATGTTTGACAGCTAAGCCTGATAAACATTGCAGTTGTATCACGACTTTGTTTGTTGTCAGTGTCGAATGTTAAGCTCACAAAAATCATATATGTAGAATTATTAAATTTAATTAAAAAAAAAAAGAAACCAACTTCAAAAGCATTTGCATTGCTGTCCCTCATCTCAAAGTCAGCGAAACCTTCAGCAAAATACAAATCTGATACCTCACTGCAAGGTCCAGATGGCCGCTAACAGTAGTCAGGTTTAGCACAATTATGTGCCATTTACTGCATTAAATCCTGCGATTAATATTTCATAAAATATATAGGTATCTTACGATAAGTAATAATAAAATGCAATTATTAGAGCAGATGACATACCTCGTTAAAAAGCATTTTCCATTTTTCATCCAAGTCCTTTATTCTTCTCTTTTGTCTGTCAACTGGACTTTTTGGAGAAGCCATTTTCCGAATCTGTAACGAATCGGTATTATTATCGTCCATCTTTATTATTGTGCTGATTTTAAACTCATTGTACGACAATATATACCAATTAACATATGACAAAACAGTAATTGTTTTGTATTATTTAAATATTCAAAACAAAAAGAAGTCCGTTCCAATTTCTTAAAGGGATCAAGTTGGAATAAACGATGATAGATTTAAATCGTACAATTTTAACATGGTTTTAAATCTTTAAATGTTTAACAGACCATCTGCTGTCCTAACTGTCAATCAATGGCTAATCGATGTCCTTTTGTTATCTGACCAACATGAAATATACATTAATGTATTACGGAATTTGTTGATAACATAAAGATTTAGGTTTATTGGTAGAACAATTGGAGTACATTATCTTCTAAATTATTATAACCTTATTGCCAATTGACGGAAACTAACTTTAAATATATTATATAGATGTGAAAAATTGTCCATTTTGTGAATGAAAGAATGACATAAGCATTCAGTTGACTGTTTAGTATGCTAACATAACCAATATACATTGATGACGATACCCGAGGTTGATATCAAAGTAAAACAACAAAAAACCCGAACTCAGAGGTTAATTCGAAACGGAAAGTCTCTAAGCAAATGGCAAAATCTCAAAAGCTCAAACACACCAAAAAAGTGGTTAACAATCATTTTTTTTTCTCAAAAATTTGCAAATTGAAAATTTATGATTGTTTTTGTACAAAACAGTTTTCTCTCTTTTTAACGTTGAAAATACGTTTTAGAGACGAAGTTTCTAATTTTACAGCTTGCCCGAGACTGACATGTACATTTTTACATCATAAAATATTTCCATACACCAAACATAGTTGAGCTATTGCATATAGTATTAGAAGGAATTTTCAAAGACCAAAACTCAAAAACTTAACTTTTACCACTAAACCATGAAAACGTGGTCAAGGTCAGATGATAGGCACCTGCCATCTAGACATGTACATCTTACAATCATTCCATGCACCAAATATAGTAGACCTATTGCATACAGTATAAGACAATCAGAACAAAACACAAAAACTTATCTATAACCACTGAACCATGAAAATGGGGTGAAGGTCAAATGACAACTCCAGTTGGACATGTACACCTTACAATCCTTCCATACACCAAATATACTAGATATATTGCTTATAGTATCTGAGATATGGAATTAACCACCAAAACTTAACCTTGTTCACTGATCCAATAAATGCATGAGGTCGAGGTCAAATGAACACTGTCTGACAGACATGAGGACCTTGCAAGGCACGCACATACCAAATATAGTTATCATATTACTCATAGTAAGAGAGAAATTAACATTACACACTTTTTCAAGGACAATGGACATGTGACAGATGGAAACTGTGTGGTATAAAGCATCTATATACAAAGTATGAAGCATCCAAGTCTTCCACCTTCTCTAATATAAAGCTTTTAAGAAGTTAGCTAACGCCGCTGCCGCCGCCGCCGGATCACTATCCCTATGTCGAGCTTTCTGCGACAAAAGTTACAGGCTCGACAAAAAATATGACATGGATGGAAAGTTGTCTCTGACACTCATACCACATCTTCATTCGGAAATTTAGGTAACAGTTATTTACCAATGTTAAAAACCTAATAAGTCGATTCAAAAGATACAAACTAAGGGAGCTAACAAAAACTGATGAAAATGCATGAAATCCAAAGCGAGCCAGAACGGTTGTTCCACAGGCTGAGTGTCTCCTGGTACGCATGCACCACCTCTCATAGGAAACAACAATTCGGGCCAATGTCACAAACGGGGATATGACACAATCGGTAAAATTAGACTATGCGACTGTTCTTGTACAAAACATCTGTAGATATATATATAAGAATGTATTAAACCATTTTTTCTTCCTGAGATGGATGCTTTATAGAACCTACCAGGAATAAAATACCGTGCTTACATTGTAATTGTAAGTTATAAAGAAAACAGATCTAGACTTTCCCCACATTTCACCTCGCATTTTAAATAAAAACACACTCTGCAAAAAGCCCAAAACATATTAGAAGAAGAAAAAAAAAAAAGAAACACTGACTTGCATTTGATATATGGAGAGTTCATTCCATTCACTAAACGCAAAGGTGCATAATTCTTTCAAGAGCCTAAAATAGTACTAAACTTTTTCATTGAAATATAGCTGTTTATTATAAATCTTCAAACTTCGACCTGTTTCTAAATTTACAATCTTTTAGTTTACGAACTCGATCTTAAACGCTGATTAAATTTGATCAAGCATTTAAAGATTCCAACACCTTGAACAGTGTCCTCTTACCCAATCTTAATCATCGTAAAAGTAAACAATGGTCCAAATAGGGCATTAAATACTCATGATAAAAAATCTTTGATTCAACGTTATACTTTGTCAAACAGAAATCTTGAATTTTACAAGTGGTGGTCTTTGATTTCAATACGATGACACCTTATACAAAAGAGAGTGAGTGACACCTATCTAAAATTATGAATTATGATATAGTCGAAAAATGTTAACAATTATTTTAACACGCGGTCGTAATTATGTATTCAAAAATAGTCAAAATAATTACAAAATACATTTGAACAAAGCGTAATGCACTTTGTTACTTTTTATACTTTTCAAGATTTTTAAAGCTTGGTCACGTCATAAGTTTTATATATCAATATTATATATATATGTATTAGAGAGATCGCAAAGGAGATGTGAAAAAATGGTTTTGTTTTAATGAATAACCATGTGCAAAAAACTAAAAGTTAAGAATGATAATCGGTCGTCTCCAGGTAAATTTTGAATTAATGCTACACGAATAGTTCAAGACAAAGAAAATCGACATACATGTATTGAAATGGTACCTTTGTTATGTCTGTAGAAAATGTTGATTAAGACACACATATAGCATTACAACCCCTTTAAATGTGACTAGAATACAAACGAGTACGTTTCTCATGTCGAATATCTGTTACTGTATTTGTTCGAAGTAGTTAAGGAATGACTGTATTTTTTTTCTTCTGTCTATGAAGAAATAACATAAAAAATTTGGTGCACACTGAATAACGCGCGTAGCGGGTTATTTAACAGTGTGCACCACATTTTTTATGTTGTTTCGAATAGACAGAAAAAATATTACAGTCATTTCTTATAATTTAATTCTAAATTCCATTTTAAACTGTAGAAAACCATGAAAAAACGTTGATGACGTCAAGGTCAGATGACTTAATTATGTCTATGGGCTGATAACAAAATAACGTCAGCCAATCAGAAGACGCGTTACATCCAAAATTAAATTATTATTCAATAACAGGATTGTGACTTTAATATTATAAGGTGTATATTAGTTAAGTAATCTCAGCATTATCAATTTACAGATGCTCATGAAAACACACAAACCAAGAAAAGAAGCAACGAAACATAATGGAACTGCATAGGAAACTAGAACCAGTATAGCTGCATTGTTGATCACTGATTTTAAGCTGACTAGTTCTAGTATGAATTAAATACAGTAACAGATATTTAACTTGAGAAATGTATTCGTTTGTGTCTAATCAGTGAACAGTTTCTGGTTCTAGTATGAATTAAAGGGGAAGTGAATCTCTGTAAGCATACATATACATGTACCTAACATTAATATCACATTCGTGTAACAATATAACCGATAAGTAAAATAGGAATGTGTCAAAGATACAACAAGCCGAACAAACGACAGAAAACAGCCAAAGGCCACTAATGGGTCTTTCACACTTTAACCACAAAACATATAAATTGAAATTGCAAAAATATACAAGTCTAACAAATGCCAAAAGCTCCTGAGTTAGTAAAGGGGCAAACATACAGCGGGGTTAAACATGTCATATTGAAAGGAGCAAAGACTGGCGTCCATTTGTTTACCCAATAAATTATTCGATGCTAATTCTGAACAGTTCTTCTTGTCTAAAGAAAATATTGGAGATACTATGTCTTGTAGCGTTGACACGAGAAGACAACAACCCGACCATAGAGCAGAAAACAGCCTAATGCATATGCCAATACATGTAGGTCTTCAACACAGAGAGAATATACATATTTGAGTCAGAATATTATACTTTAAATCGTTGGCAGCAGATACATAGATATAAGAATATGTGTTATGAGTGCCAATGAGATGTATAAATTGGTCAATAAAGTGTAACAGAAACGGTTGTTTCATTAACGTACAGTCAAAAATATTTCAAGTGAACATGTATATATAACGAAAATAGTTTCATGTTTTCCCTCTTTTATAAACTCTCTTTTTCCTCTACTCATCCACCAAATCAACGGATTAGAATAATTCTGTTGTTCTTTGTCTATCTGGCATCAACGGCTGACATCTTACGTGTTCTAATATTCGTGAATTAAGGTCCAAAATATAATTTTTAATCTTAAGATTGTTACTTGATATGGGAAATGTGTCAAAGAGACAACAACTCGATCAAAGAGCAGAAAACAGATCATGGCCACCAATGGACATTCGACACAGAAGGAAAATCCCGGTCCTGGAGACAGGCTTCAGCTGGCCCCTAAACTAAAATGTGGACTTTGTTCAGCGAAAATGAACGTAAACTTATACAAATTACGTTGACATTAAAATTATTATAAATCAAATAGTTCATTATATTTCTTATTATTGTTAAGATTGGAGTTAAACTATTTTTTTTTTGTATAATGGCTGAATTAAAATAAAAGTTACTTCATTACCATCCATTGATTGAAATTCAAGAGTCGTTGAAGATATGATAAATAAATACTTGAAAATTATGCGATGTGCAATTTAACAGAGAAACCACATGTTATCAACACAAATTGGAGATTTGTCAAATTGGCATGAAATTGATCAGTTTTATTACTTCATATTAAAATGGATTATGATCATATTACAAAATATTACAAAAGATACAATGTGGTCTGTGGTCTGAATAAATCAACATTCTTTCAAAGATTAAAAATAGTAAATTTGGCTATGTTACGACGGGTTCGTCGTTAACTTTTGAACTTTAAACAAATCAGTCTTAATTCTAATTGACATGTTCACGGCATGCGATATTTTTTTGTTATTTATTACACGTAGTTTTTATTTCGTTTGTTATGAATTATATACAATTGAAGATACAGCGGACATTTTCTACCATTTGATTGATTTAATTGATCGAAATCATTAACACGAAAAAATGTGCATGCATATATGTACTTCATCTTTTCCAGCACATTCTAGGGATTACAGAACATAGTTAAGTATTTTCAGATACATGATATGCTAAATTTAATTCGGTCGCTAATTTGATTTTGATTAAATTACTTACAAATTAAATGAAGTGTTTTTGTACTACGTCCTATTATGTCAAATGCACATCTAAATGCAAATCAAATAGTTCGATGGAACTAAAATTCCATACATGCACTCCAGTTGCAATATAACTCTATTCAACTTTTTTTTAAATTGTTGTAATTAAAGTTAAACTAGTATAGATATTCATTATTTAACTTCCAGCAGGGTGGTTAGATATACAGAAGTTGATATTGAAACGACTCCCACAAGAATTTTCGATCTGACATTCATATTTATGCAAACAGTGTCTCAAACAAATTCCTTAATAATCTTCTATAACGGCCATACAATGTAAATTTCATCCGGCGCTTGACAAACACTGAAGTCAAGTAAAAGTAAACTACTCCATTGAAATTGACATACAATTAAAGTTATCTTAGTAAATTTTCTAAAATGAACTTTTTACAACACTTTAAATAGACTTGTATATCGTGTAGCAAAATGTACATATTTAGACAGAACTTTTCTCAGGAAATTAAAAATACCTTAGCGATCTTTCGTCCTGATTAATGGGTTTATTATGCTATCTTCTAATTAATCAGTTTAGATTGTGGGTGTTGAAATTTAAATGCAATAATACAATTAGAAACATTTCTTGTATAACCTTGATGTGTAAATATGAACTACCAATTGTACTCGTTTGAAATGGTTTTTCTACAGGTTATACTTATTGACAATGGTTTTGGGTGTCATAAAATATACCAAGTATCAAATATTGAAATCTTAAAAGATACGTTTAGCGCGAAAATAAATTAAACTTGCGTTATGGACAACATGTTCAATTACGAATTACACCACGTGGGTATATTATAATGAAACATAAATAAATATGTTTTGTATCTAATCGTCCTAATATTATTTCGAAATATATGCAGTGGGAAGTAATAGATTTCCCAATGGGAGTAAATCGTAATACAAATAAGTATTGATTAACATGATTAACTGTTATTTGCCTAACATTCTATTACATAAAATTTTCATAAAAATGATAAAATAAGATAAAGAACAAAAGTAAAACTTACACAAATAAACATTATCGTCTAAATTATATTAGAATTATTTCTTCTATAAAGCAAAACTATTCAAACGGAGAAAAAATAATGATAATGTGCTTTCTGTCAATGTTTTCAAATCAAATGAATGTTAAAAATATCATTTAAACAAAGCAATGTTTAATCGCAATACAGCACATTGGCTGATCCAAGGATGGGGGGTCCGGGGGGATGGAACACCCCCTTTTTTTGGACGATCAATGCATTTGAATGGGATTATATAGTTGGACTCCACCTTTTACTCTGGGTTGGGAACCCCTCCTTTTTAAAATGGCTGGATCCGCTCCTGCAGCAAACTCAACTGGCTACAATTATGCATGGTGTTTTTAATATTGTTTCTGAATTCAGCTTCGGTGGAATCCACAGTCGATATAACATAATACACTGAATTTATAAATACTATTGAAAATATTAACTGATAAATGATCTGAACATTCACATGCACTCAAAAGTTGTTATAGAAATAAAAGTTTGGTTTTTATGTCAATTGCAATGATCAAAAATACGATATTATCGCAAATAAGGCAACTCAACACAGAAAACACAAATAAACGTCACTGAAAATGCCTTCAACGCCATCTGCAGATGTTATTTGATTTTTTTTCTTGATTTTTTCAAATTGAAAATGCCTTTTTTCACTTTTATGCACATTTCCAAATTGAAATAAGAAAAGAAATGAAAATGCTATCTATTAAGCAACAATAAATGAACAGACGGACACGGATCGGTCCAGTCAAAGCAACAAACTGTAAATACTATATCTATTTTTCATGGTTATAACAATATATTTTCTTTAATATTTAATGATCGAAAAGGACATGGAAATATTCGATTATGTGCAAAAAAAAAATGAACACACGTATTATTGATGGCTAATATGTAAGAAAAATGTATTATCTTAATCAAATTTATTAATAACTGTACTCACAGAATCGCCATTTTCTTTAAAAGAGATGCAGTTGAGAATTGACAGAAGCGAATACATCACTTTCTACAACTGTCATATGCGACACGATTACTTATAAAAGTTGTAAGAAAAATGTTTTCTCCACCAAAACAATGTAAAAGAATAAAAAAATAAATGGCAAAAAAAAGTGTATTCTAACATACCTACCTATGGGCGAAAATGCATTTGTACAATTTCCTTACATGAAAACATAGCAAAAAAAAAAACAATTATTGTAGTACCATTATACCTACAAGTTAACAAGATATATATAAAGTCACTAATGGGTTCAACTTAAAGGTAAAAATTGTATACAAACATTTAAAACGTGTCACAAACTTACAAACTGTCAAATCTTAGTTGATAAACAAATGGGATTAAACGATTTAAAAACAAATAATGACAGGATCATCCTTCAGATTTTTCCGTTGAGTTTGAAATTTCTTCCCATTGAAGTTATGTTACTTTTGAAGTAGTTCTTATGAGCTCAATGAATAAAGCATTACATTTTAGAAACACCGACCTTTCACACACTTAATAATTTGAGGTCTTATTCTATGGTATGTGGAAACTACGTGGACATTTATAAATACACATGTATGATTATTAAAGACGTGGAGTATCCATCATCGAGACAGCAACCCATCGACACGATAACAAAATAGACAATTAGATCGAATTAAAGTACAGTAGGCATCCTAAACATGTTAATACGGTATATACTGTATGACAAGTTCAGAACAGAGTCTCTAATAAAGATCTGATATCAACACAAAATTCTCGGAATGAACCAATTTTGTTTATAATATTTATGATCAAATACAACATAAAGGGGTTACAATCTGGAGACAGGCACATGCATAGTTATTTTCCGTAGATATTCAACGATATGATCTAGTATATTTTTAAAGATTTTAGTATAATATATACTTTTTTGTAGTTTTATTCGTGTGGTTAACCTTGAGGACAATTTGTTTACAAATAAATCCAAATATTTCCAACCATATGTATAAAAACTAAATTTATTACAAAAGAAACACTCAAACCTTAATACTACATTTTAAAATTAAAAGCATCTACTACTTTTTTAGTAATTATATTAAGCTTGTAATGGGGAAAATCAATAAAAAATATGTATAACAGATAACAACAGATTTTTTTATTATGTTTAGGTAAACATCTTCAGTTTTACAAAGAGACAGTTTATTTACACTAAGCAAACACGCAAAAAATCCATAAATATCTTCAAACAACTTTATTATGTTTTGTATGTTTTATTAATATGTGATTATTTATATTAACACTTGAGAACTGGAGACTACTTTAAGTCGTTACCTGATCGGAACAAAAATAAGTTTCACGAAACAAAGAAGTAATTTGTAAAAGTAAACGTACTAGCACATTTTACGACTCTCATGTATGTATAAGGTCGTTAAAGAAGTTAGTACTTAATTTGGAAAATGTATAGTACAAATCGTTATTAATATATGTAATAGAAATACATTCATTATTAATCAAGAGTGTCGGATGAAGTTATCAACGGGATAACCCAAAAATTACTAAAGAACGGGAAAACCAACGGTCTTATAAATCTATATAAAAAAAAACGTGAAACGAGAAACACTTATGAACCACACCAACAAACGACAACTAAAATACATTTAAAGTGCCATGCGCGATATGCACTGGTCAGTCTAATACGACAGTTAAGAAAAACGTTCACAAAACATGGAGCTCATATCATATGATTCTATGAGAACAAGAAAGGCGACAGCGTTGTTTCTATTAATTCAAATGGAACAAGAAGAGCAGCTATTACAGGCTCAGGATTTACTTTTACAAGTAAAATATTATTTTTTGTCAATTTTTCATATCAAGTAACATAATGAAAATCATAAACGCGCCTCGTACACCAACACTGCAGGTACACGTATATAGGGAAACCAACTTTTTCTTCATTCACACCAACAAACGACAACTACTGAACATAAGATTTCTGACTTAATATGATAGTTGCAAACGATTGCATCGGGTTTAAACGTTTTAATGGTACCAAACCTTCACCCTTATCTGAAACAATAGTGTAACACCACAACATAGAAAGACACACTATAAAATATCAATCAAAGCTCACTTTTCTGTAAGACCAGTCTTTGACAAAACCAATCACATCTGATAGGAGTCAGGATTTAAAGAAGGTTCCATTAAGTTATCTCGCAGTCTGCTTTAATTTCATAAATGTTTTCCTTCGTCCTTTTAATTTTTCTTTCATTTATACGTAAAACTAAATTTCCGTTACTATTTGTTCAAATTGAGCTGAAGCAGAGTCACTGAACAAGTATATAATATTGAAACCACCATCACGTCAACACCCGCAATCAATTTCACGTCCTGCAGCTTCTTACAAACATCTCTCTAAAAAGTCCATTCAAACTATCAGTATTCCCTCGTTATGAAACTTAATTACATTTTCACTTAATATCACTAATAGAAAATTGGATTTTGCTTTTGATTATTTGATTATTTAATAAACAGGTCTAACTCAATAAGACGTGGTTAGAAGCTTATTTCTGTGTATTCATTCGTGTTATTCAACAAATACTAGGACATTATCAGTTAATTTGAAAGTAAATGCATCTTCTTTTGATCAGTACTAATCAATAGTTAGTAATTATTGTTTTTGACTTATATTGGCAAATTATTTCTCATAAAAACCAATTCATACTCGACAAACAGGAATGTATGTACGAACCGAAACCGCCAGTCAATATTAGTAACTGAACTGAATTTCTTCATAAGTGTTTATTTCATTTTATTCAAAACATGAGTAAGATAGAATTGACCATTTGCAAATGTATGTAATATTCAAACTTGTGAGACAGCCCTGAAATTTGTGTGGACCTAGAGGACCAAACAGTTTTTTTTTATGTCGTTCTTATAAGCTGTTTGTGATATTACCCTATCCCCTTTAATTGTCGCTGCCATTACATGATTATGATGTTTAACTTCTCCCGTAAATATAAGAATGAAAAGTAAATACAAATATCTAAAAATTATCATTTTTGGTTTTGAGTCCAATTTTCATTTTGCATTTTATAGATTAAAGTATCTTTATATTCATGAAACATTTTGAGAGCAAATGAACATAATCGTTCGCTTGAGTGTCACGTGAATTCTCTCGCGTTTGCTTATACTTGATAGATTAACGTAACGGCCGGATTGTAAAATAACTGATCGATGTTGTTTGTTTGTGAAGATTTTCCCTTTTTAGCTCACCTGGCCCTAAGGGCCAAGTGAGCTTTTCCCATCATTTGGCGTCCGTCGTCCGTCGTCGTCCGTCGTCGTCCTGCGTTAACTTTTACAAAAATCTTCTCCTCTGAAACTACTGGGCCAAATTAAACCAAACTTGGCCACAATCATCATTGGGGTATCTAGTTTAAAAAATGTGTCCGGTGACCCGACCAACCAACCAAAATGGCCGCCATGGCTAAAAATAGAACATAGGGGTAAAATGCAGTTTTTGGCTTATAACTTAAAAACCAAAGCATTTAGAGCAAATCTGACATTTGGTATTATTGTCTTGAATATTATTATAGATAGAGATAAACTGTAAACAGCAATAATGTTCAGCAAAGTAAGATTTACAAATAAGTCAACATGACCGAAATGGTCAATTGACCCCCTAAGGAGTTATTGTCCTTTATAGTCAATTTTCAACAATTTTTATAAAATTTGTAAATTTTTACTAACATTTCCACTGAAACTACTGGGCCAAGTTCATTATAGTTAGAGATAATTGTAAGCAGCAAGGATGTTCAGTAAAGTAAGATGTACAAACACATCACCATCACCAAAATACAATTTTGTCATGAATCCATCTGCTTCCTTTGTTTAATAGTCACATAGACCAAGGTGAGCGACACAGGCTCTTTAGAGCCTCTAGTTATAGACATACATCACTAATCTATACAATTTGCAAACCGCTGATAAATCATTAAATTGACTAGTACCTTTCATTGGAAATCAATAGTTTCTTTGTTTACGATTCATCTTAAAGAAATTAACCAGAGATTATTTCAGATTTTCCCCGTCATTAATCTCGGAGTGTAATTAAAAGACCAGCACGAATCCAATTGAAGCTAGTTAAAACAAAAGGATTTTCATGTTTCAAAATCTATGCTCCCAAATAGTTAAATTTAACAATCATGCTGTTTTAATATTTATATCTTTTGTCACCATTCCCGACTTATTTTCAATATCGAATGGTATACAGAGAATACATGTATTGTCATTCTGACTTTTCCCCGTCCGTCAGTTAAAACTCACACACCGTTTTGCTTTGAGGGATGTGTAAATACACAGCCACGTCGGATCAAATTAGCACGTTACATTTCATGACTCGTGTTACATGTAGGAGTAAAATGTACGATGCTCAAATCACGTTGAAGATCCCTTGTGAGAACTGTTTTGGGGTCTGTAAGTGGCATGTTTCAGGATGAAAATCGCCTCTTTTCCAACATATTATTTCCCCTTATTTGAAAGTTTAATTTTCCAATCTTTCATCCCTGGTTCCCATAGTTTACAGAATCAACATGTTTTATTAGGTCTTTCCACCTTTCGTGTGGAAAGACCTATTGATTTTGTTCTGATTATTTTTTTTTTCTTCCGCCTAATTTTTTTCTTGCGGTGTAAAAATGTTTCAAAAGATGTCGCTTAGTTTTTTGTATATGAGATCATACAGTCTATACGCTTTTGAAACTCACCCTGTTTAACCGAACACTTTTCTTTGTAAGAGGTATCTTCCCAAACACTGTTTTTCTTGTTATCAGATCTCCTCCACAACCGTAAAAGAAAACGACAAATTTATTTTTCCAAATTGCTCGTTATATCCTCAGGATGTTACGTTTTATTTTGACCGAAGCTTTACGAAGACCCCATATGAGAGTAATTTCCCCTTTTGTATTGAAATAAGTGAAATAAATTTGTAACTGGAAAACCATAAGTGATAGAGTCCTAGGGTCTTTTGATTTGAGGCCCTTGCTCAAAAAGTATGAAAATAAGGTCAAGGTCAAAGGTCAAGGTCATGTTTAAATTTTTGATTTTGGCTTGTTATCTCTTATTTTCAGAAATCATACAAGATATCGACAAAATATTTTCACACAATTGTTAGTTGCGACATGTCGTAACATGTAAATTTTACTTAAAAGGGTACGTAACATTTAATGCGAGTTTTGCCCCCTTTTATATCTAATATTAGTTGTATGGTAATATAACTCATTAACAATATAAAGTAGAGGCCTAGAGTCTTTTGATTTGAGGTCCTTGGTTGATGACCTTGAAATTGAGCTCAAGGTCATAGGTAAATTTAACGTTCTAGATTTTGACCTTTGCTTTTTCCTCTTATATATACATGATAAAGCCATGGGACTTTTGGCAAAAGGTTGCAAGCAATGTGACCTTGAAAAAGCCAACCGGAAGTGACCTTTTGTAAACCGGAAGTAGCCATTTTTTGTACTAATTTAATGTAAAAGTATATAGAACCATCTATTTTTGGAATCAGTGTCAAGTAAACTATCAAAACATACCGGAAATAACATCTTTTAAACCGGAAGTAAAAAATTATCTCCCTTATGTATATCTTTTTGTATAGAAACCATATATTTTTGGAATCAGCGTCCAATAAGCTGTCATTTGACGCTAAAATTGACATTTAAAACCGAATTTTAATATTTTCATATAAAAAAGATCCTTACTGGTGGAAAGACCATCAATAGTTCTCTGAACAATTGGTTTTTAATTAATACATGGTCTGTTCTAGTTATGAATAGTAAATGAAAGATTTTTTTCCAATATATGTTTAAAGCAAACACCACGGAGTCTCAATCAATGTGTCTTAATGGTTGATAATGATTGAAATACTCAATCATATAACGAGAGCTGTGGAAGAAATGTCGGCTTGTCAATACACTGTATATAACCGTTTACAGGAACTGCTTACCCTTTCAAATCACATGAATCGGCCTCAATGTTTTTGGTGGGGTTTGTGTTACTTTATGTTTAAATGTTTTGTAATTGTTGTTTGTCGTTTCGTCGGTTTTTATTATGGCAAATGTGTTGTTTGTTTTTATAGTAAGGACTGAAGCTTTTTGATGGCTACCTTTGTATGTTCTTTCTTGAACTCTAAATTTACTGAAATCTATCTGTCGAACCTGGCGTAAATATTGATGTTGAAATATTTGATTTGTACTGGAACTTAGCGCGCAGTTCTTACTGTAATCTAGAGTTAGTATATCGTATTGTCACTAAGAAAATTGATGAATAATATATGATTTATAGATCTTTTTCCTACTACATTTTCTAATTTCCAAAAACACCGTGACAATTTCATTGTCTATCATTACCTCATTTGATTGCATGTAAGTGCCAAAACTACAAAATACCATGTTTGCTACATGTATTTGGTACCTTTGGTTACACATTTTGTTTAGGTACTGTCATGTGCAAAAAGATAGGATAAGAATATCAACAACAAAACGTCATTAAATAATATTTTCATAGTGTTTTCCGTTTCTATTATACAATTATATTTGTAATGTGAGCCTCACTGTATGGCGCCGTAGTGTATTGTATTCATGGAAAAATGTATTTTAGCATTCAAACTGCCCACAACGAGAAATAAATATATCGCCTGATAGGAACGAAGTTAATAAACTCCAATGGGAAAATCCTCTCAAACCTACTTTTAACAAAGTAAATGTTTCAAAATAGTTCAGGTAGCAAACACATAATGTTGTGCTTTTAAAAACGTATTGCTTACATGGAATTATCAGGACCTTTACAGATGTGCTGCAAGTGTTCTGTAACCGACAGAGAGCACGACCTTTCTCTACATTTTGAACGACTGTGGCTGCGTACATGTAGCAATAGATCTACATTGTAGATCAAATACAGCCATCCATATTCATCACTTTATTACCAAAGAATACATACGTTTTAAATCCAACTTAAGAACAACATGATATATTATATAATTAAATCGTGATGCTAACATTGTGTGCGTTTTAAAGTACGATTCTGTCTGTCAAATACTGGCAGAAGTTAGCTGAATAATAAATCTTCAACTTCAGAGTAAATAAAAAAATGTAGGAAAGTGGAGACTAAGTAGACACGCGAATACCAAAATAAAAAAACAAAATAATAGCAGGTAATTCTATAGTATACTACTGAGCAGTGCATGGATCATGATCGTTCAAGACACTTAAATGTTATAACCTCCATAAAAAATATGTTATATCCTCCATAACATATTTTGTTATAACCTCCATAAAAAAATATGTTATAACCTTCATAAAAAAAATAATAATTTAAAAAAAGATAAATAAGACATTTGACAAAATCATGAAAATAGAGAAATTACTCACAGTTGCAATTCATTCACATAGACTACTATCCATTCATTGAAAAAATAATCCGTTGGTGGTATGGAAAGTCGGAAACTTGTATGAACGTTCAATACAATATCACTTATAATCAACGATTTTCCCTTTAAATTGTAATAAATATTCGTATTATTGACCAGAGAACTCACTCGGAACACATTAACTCCCCTGACACAATCGCTTTATTTCCTAATTTTTAATTTATATTTATAAAAGGCGTGTACCTCCCCTACGGTGAAGGTGTAATCGTAGATCCTTCGACAAACAACTAACATTTCAATTTTAACACCAATAAGAGTATCGTATTTTTTAATGCAGGGATCGTATGTATACTTTCAATTTGTGCTTTAAAGTGATATCGAATATGGCTGACGATTATCGGTATGAAATCGACACCGGGTGAACCCTTTCTCTACCTTTGGTATCATTTTAAATTTGACCCTTTGAAAACTAATGAAGACAGCTTATCCCGAATAAAATCAGACCTAACGTGCACTTACCAAAAGGTTAATAGGAATTTTGGTGACATAGTAGATAACCTGATAAAATAGATGTATCTATTTCATTTCTTTCACGCAGGACTATAGCATGTTAAATCTAATTGCTATAAATTCATTAAAGAGCATATTTTAATGACAAAAAAAAAAAAAATAGCATTACAATGCACAATTTGTTTTGTTCGTTGATTATAATTGATGTATTTAGTATTGTTTGTTTGAATTAAACGCATTGTCATTTTCTAACTAAAGGCTCTCATCAACCGAGTTATATTAATAATGATAATAATAATAATAATTATCGTAACAGAGAAATATAGGATGGCATCGTTGACATGCAATTATAATTAAGACAAACAATTTGCAGCGAAATATTTAAAAAAATGGTTTTACTTAAAATTCCAATCTGAATTTGGAAAACAGTTCCACCTTTTAGTTCTATATGATAATCTAGCCAGAAGAACAGCATCTGAACATCTGCTTTTCATAACATGACAATGTAAGTTGCTTATAAAAATGACAATGTAAGTTGCTTATAAAAATGACAATGTAAGTTGCTTATAAAAATGACAATGTAAGTTGCTTATAAAATAGATCCTTTAGGATACTCTTTACTGTAAAAAAAATGTTAGTTGTCTAACGCCCAGTGACAAATATTTCATGCATATTACAGACTAGAGCAAATAAACGTGTCTACGTATTTGTTTATCATGTAGATCTTGTGGTTGTTCAGATAATAACGCCGTTTAGTATACAAGATTGAAATTGCGCACAAAACGATCATATTCTATAACTATACATTGAGTTTTCTTTACTACAGGATCTTGTTTTTTTTTATTTTCATGTACAATATGATCGATTTGTAGACATCTTAACCTGAGAACTCTTAATATTTTAAATTATTCATTATCCTGTAGTGCACTTATCAATTTAATAGTATATCAATATTTTGAAAACGAAAAAGACAAACTATCAATTTGTTATTTGAAGTGTAGAAATTGATCACTTAAAATAAAAAAAAAAAAAAAAAAAAATGCAAGGAAAATAATTAAATGTATTACAATACTATAACTTTTAGTATCTTATTACAGCCGAGGAAAACATGAAAAAAATACAGATGGGACATGTTAACATGGTGTATATTGAAACTATTATTGTTTTTGTTAAAAGGAATGATTCTAGACTCGATTAGTATGGAATGTACCATTGACGGCACATTTGATAATAATTTATACATGATACGGGTTATGTTTTTCTGATATATTTTATGATACTATGATAGTATGATACTGAAGGGAAGGATTGTGCTTGATATTCATATGACGATGACATAATCTTTCAATCAGTTTAAGTGAGGTCTGGAGCTGACATGTCAGTAACTGCTAGTAGTCTTTTGCTAATTTTTGGATCATTGTCTTTTTGTTTAGTTTCTTTTTGTTGAAATCTATTCTGACATCGGACTCGGACTTCTTTTGAACTGAGTTTTACTGTACGTATTGCTATGTGTTTGTTTTATATACCTTGGCTAGAGGTATAGGGGGAGGTTTGAGATCTAAAAAAATATGTTAAACTCTGTCGCATTTTGCGTCTGTCCCAAGTCAGGAGCCTCTGGCCTATGCTAGTCTTGTATGATTTTTAATCTTAGTCATTGAAATATTTCGGAGCTAAGTAAGACGTCCATTTTCACTGAACTAGTACACATTTTTGTTAATGGGTCAGCTGATTTCCATCACCGGTGCGGGAGTTTCTCGTAGTATTGAAGACCCATTGGTGGCCTTTGGCTGTTTTTCTACTCTTTGATCGGTTTGTTGTCTCTTCGATAATCCCCTATTTCCATTCTCAATTTTTTTTAGAATTTACCGGGCCCATTTAAAAAGAAATGTTAATTAATTTTTGTGAACAGTATGAAGCAAACATCGACCAACAAGTTTCATTTTTCCATTGTTTGGCAAAATTCCTTATTTATTTTAGTAATTTAGAATATCCTGTAGTGATCAATGTTCTAATAACTCAACAATTGTAAAGTTGTGTTATATACAAATAAGGAAATGAGTTTGCTATATGAGACAACTATCCACCAAAGTTCAAATGAAAGTAAAACATGACGACCGTACGACCTTACACATAGGCGGATCCAGAGAGGGGGGGCCTGGGGGGCCCGGATCCCCCTTTCGTGGGAAAAATTTGATTGATTATATAGGGAATCACTGAAGCATGACTGGAGCGGCCCCCCACATATAGGTCAGTCAGCGGGCCCCCCTTTAGGAAAAGTTCTGGATCCGCCACTGTTACACAATGAGAAAAAAACAATGACGTATGCATACATATTTACTTACGAATATGAAATCTTCACTTTGCCACAATATAATAGAATCCAGAGGCTGACAGTTTGTGTCCATTTTGGTTACTGTCATAATTAACCAGAATTATTTCACACTATATTTTATAACTTTTACCGCAATGTTTATTAGATTTAACCACTTAATAATGTTTAAGCGTTTAATCTTATTAAGTTTCTATTAAAAATATTTAATCGAATTACAAATCAAAACACTATTGGAAAGAAGTCGAATTGTTAAATGATCAGGTATACACTAAATAAAATGTACCTATAAAGAGACAATAAACTGACCAAAGAGCAGATAACAGCCGAAGGCCACCAATGGACGAGACAATAAACTGACCAAAGAGCAGATAACAGCCGAAGGCCACCAATGGTCTAACCCGAATAATTCAGTCCCTCCCCGTAATCGATCTCTCCTACTTGCGAGGGCCTGAAGTCCTAACACGATAAAAACTCTTCACGAATCCTGGATTTTGATTGGTGCCCTGTAGAAGAGGTGAAAAATCAGCAATTAGCTCAATTTTATCGAGATAGGTAAATCCCGAGCTAATTCCGAATGGTTGATTGAAGATTTTTCATTGTCTATGCATTCAGGCGTTAATGTAGTAAGCGGAATATAACGACTGAATTATTCGGGTTACCAATGGTCATATTCCTTGATTGTGTTCATGTTATTCTTGCCACGAGCATCTTGATGTATGCTATTATTAGGCTCCAACGACGTACTCATCGGAGCACTTGGGTTAACTCACAGTATTTTATGTGGATCGTTTGGCTTAATCGTTTGTTTTCTGCTCAGTGTTCGTTTTTTTATTTTTTTGTTTGTCAATTTGGTGTCTGTTTTGCTTTCGACCTTTGGTTTTCGAATGGACTATTTTCATAATACGACTTTTGACTCTGAATTGTATAATTTTTCGACAGTTATCTTTTCGTTGGAAGGCAATCCTGGTTATCAGTCTTTTAAGAGCGAACAAAACATGTAAAATCAAACATATAAACTGTGTAATTTGATGGGACAGTTGACGTTTTCCGTTAAGGAAATATAAAGCAGTGACAAATGTAATTTTCCACAAACATTGTGTCGATTGAAAGTTTTATTTTACTTCTTTACTTAACTCTGAACTAAAAGGTGATTGATTGCTGTTAGCTAAATGTATATTTTGAAATATTCATAGAATTATTAGTCTCGATTATCCAGGCGCTCCATATGCAGTTATTGTTCGCAGTAAGAACGATAACTCTGGTGTTACGAGTCGAGACTATGGAAATATGGGATGGGAACGAATTAAACAATAACCCATTTAGGCAATTACTTCGCTTAGACAGAGAGGATCGTATGCAGAGCTGATTACATATACCAATGAAAAAAGAATGGGAAAGATTTATTGAACAACAAAACTTTGCTTTGCAATAGTTCACATTTGAATTGAAACATTTCTACAGTTAATGTATCAAGAGGGATTAGATGACTTTGTCACAAAAAGATATTGAACGTCCTGAAAAACTATTTTTCGAGGTTTTTACTAAAATATATGATTATCGACAGTTTAGTTTAATTATATTTTAGTTTATACATTATTTATTCAGACAAATGAATTTTTGTAAAAGATTTAATGACTGGAGAATTTCAGGAAAGGTAACAACAGTCATAGGTACTTGGGGACAGCACAACTTTTTAAGCCCGTCCCCTTTTTTCAAAATCTGTTATTTTTTGTTTTCTATTAATTTCAATTAATTTCGCGTTTTTCTGTAAACTATGAACAGACATATACTATAATCTCTATATAATATATGACCGCCGTTGATAATAAACTTGGAATTGATAGTAAATAGTAAATTGATAGTGGAATATAATGGTCATTGGTTTGAGGGAAAATGTCCAAAATCAGTTACTTAAAAATATGTATAAAAGGAGCCACATTCGATCAAAGCCATAGGTACTTGTCTAAAAAAATATTCCTATATACAATGTATGTGTTATTTTAAGGTATATATGAAATTGTTTTAGACAAGTACATGTGATCAAATCCCCTTGTTTCTGCAATTTTCGTTATTGGACATGAACTCATTTATTTTAATAGATGTTCAGGTGCATTGTGAACATTCGTAAAGGGTCCCGTGGAACCTTGGTTCTAGCCTTGGATAACTTCCCGCGAAAAGAGAATTCATTTATCAGTACATTACAGATATTTTTTTCTTCATCTTGGATATTCACTTCTTCTAAAGTTTCATGACAATGTCTGAAGGTTTTCTGATTAATCATGTAAAAATAATAATCCCAGACCGTTTGTTAATTAAGAAAAGATAACTAAACTGAAAAATGAAAAAAAAAAATAGTTTCAAAATTTACTTCAGACATTAATCATGAAAAAGCTTCTGCCAAAGATTCATAAAATTCGATGAAGGTTTGAAAAAGTAATTGATGTGGAACAAACTTTAACCCCAGACTCTATCTACTTGTTATTCAAATAGAAATTCCTTCTATCAATAAAATACGCGAAAATAAAAAAAAAATACATTTCATCATTATGCTCTGGATACTCTTTTGATCACAAAAAGCTTCTGTAAAATTTCATGAAGGTTTGACAAAATTAATGATATGTAACAAAGATCTTTAACAACCTAAATGGTGACGACGCCAACGAAATCTATGATCGGTGTGTCTCGCATAAATATCGCAGGCTCAATAAAAATGCAAACCACATACATGTACTATATTGAATCTCTGCAGGCAATGAAATACTTTGAACAAAAGGAAAGTTAGAAGTAGCATTCACAAAAGATTCAGACTTTGACAGATATTAACAAATATATAACACGGTACCATTCGATTGAAAAGTAAATGTCACTTTATTCGCAATTAAAAGCTACTGTCTGAGGATTTACAAGGCTGATGTGCTTTTGACCAGTTCTTTTAAATCTATTTCGATTATATTTATTAATTTTGTTTAACCTAAATTCAAGTGTACGCCCTGGGGTTTTGACGTAAACGTAGCTACGCGCCTGCATTTTATTCCAGGACATCTACATGTACGAGCAACTTCATACTACACTTGCAAATAAAGAATAAAAAAAATGAAATATTAAAATACCAAATTGAATAATAATATTTTTATTTTTAAAGTTTATCTAAAGAAAATAAACTTTTAACCGAACGCACTAGTAGTTGTCAATAGTTCTTCTGGTACTTTGAAATCTGCAAATAAAAAAAGAAGATAAACATTCGATGTTCAATATAAATGATTAGTGAGGTTACCGAATGCAGCTGATCATCGTACAGGATGGAGCAGCATTCGTCACAACTTTCCGTACAAGGAGCGTAGCGGATTCTACCGAGGATTGCTGATTGGATGGAGCAGAAACTTGTTTCCCATCCGCAGCACGCGAGTTCTTCTCTTTTTTGTTGGGATTCGGGTTACTGATTTTATTTTCATACTTTGTCTTTCTGTAAATTCCTGACGTTATTTGTTTTTTACTTATATATGTACTGTTATACCACTGTCCCAGGTTAGGGGAGGGTTGGGATCCCGCTTACATGTTTAACCCCGCCACATTATTTATGTATGTGCCTGTCCCAAGTCAGGAGCCTGTAATTCAGTGGTTGTCGTTTGTTTATGTGTTACATATTTGTTTTTCGTTCATTTTTTTTTTTACATAAATAAGGCCGTTAGTTTTCTCGTTTGAATTGTTTTACATTGTCTTATCGGGGCCTTTTATAGCTGACTATGCGGTATGAGCTTTGCTCATTGTTGAAGGCCGTACGGTGATCTATACATGTAGTTGTTAATGTCCGTGTCATTTTGGTCTTTTGTGGATAGTTGTCTCATTGGCAATCATACCACATCTTCTTTTTTATAATATAGTTTTTGTTTGTTTCGTTTGTATTGTCTTCTTTTTGTGGCACTTTCATTGAAAATAAATAATACTTATTGTTAATTGCCTCATCTTGAATATTTAGCCTTACGCAATCTTTTCAAAGCTATTGGAAAGGTGCTACAATGTATAAGCAGGCACTTTTTGTGGCATAATCAAAACATCTAAATGTCACAAAAGCATCAAAACTGTCGAGAAGGCTATACTCTACACAAGAGTGTAAATCGAGAAGGCTAAAATCTACACAAGACAATAGATCATATAGTTTAGAACACTAATTAAAAAAAATCATGTATAGTCATGACAAGAAATACAACCTTATTTAAATATCATTTATAGAAATAAGATGATGTGGTATGCATGCCAAGGAGAAAACTCTTCATCAGATATACGATTTCGTAGAAGTTAACTAAAAAATAGAGTACCGTACGACCCTCAATAACGAACAAAATCTCTACAGCATACTAAACTATAAAAGTCTTCAATAATTCAAACGAGAAAACTAACGTCCAGATGTATGCACACAAAACTATTAATGCAAAACAAATATGATATACAGCAACAAACAACAACCAGTGAAATACAGAACACTGTGCGGGACAAATTTGCCATTCCGGTATCGGCAAATCTGACTTTGTCGGTTTACAAGATATCAAAAAAAAATTTTGCCCAGTGATAGATTATTGAAAAATTAAAAAAATGCCATATGTCCCAACTTGTCACTGTTGTCACTCTTGTCACTGCAGCTGACTAAAAGTACATTTCCCATGGGAAATTTGATTATTCCCATGGGAATATTAGAATTTCCCATGGGAACATTGAAAGTTCCCATGGGAAAAATTACTTTTCCCATGGGAAGTTTAGAGTTCCCATAGGAACTTTAAAGTTCCCATGGGAACATAAGTAAATTGTTTGTTCCCATGGGAAGTTCTAAATTTCCCAAGGGAAACTTTAAATTTCCCAAGGGAATTTTTCTTCCCAAGGGAACTCCTTTTCTTCCCATGGGAAAATACTTTTCCCATGGGAACAATAATTTTTCCCATGGGAACAATAATTTTTCCCTTGGGAACAATATGTTTTCCCATGGGAACAATAATTGTTCACATGGGAAGTGATATAACTAAAAAGAAAACATAAAAAATCCTCTCATTGCATGAGTGAAGCAATTTCACAAAACGGACTAAGTTATTATGGGTACAAATATTTCTTTGAATCTTAATTGTAGAAATATATAATTGTGTGTTCTACGATTTTTGTCTTGTCATGCTTAATTGAAAGTAAATCACTATGTGTCAAAAATTTAACTACTATAAATTCAGAAATTATTGCTGTTTTTATTATTGTGAAAATAGTGACAGGGTTATAATCACAATAATATACACTTGCATATTGAAATTTTTTATGAACTAAACAGGATTATTCTAAATTTTGCACACAAAAAAATGATGAAATTGAGAAAAATCGCACTTACAATTGCTAGCAATAATTTCTGAATTTTCAGTATATAGTTTTGCATATATAGCTTTCACACCATTGCACACAGTGTCTTATGTTTATCCATTTGAATGTTTTTGTATTTTTTTCATGCAGACATTTAAATGTTGATAGGTCTTGCTCATTGTTGACGGCTGTTCAGTCACTGGCTGAAAATACCTTTATCTCTGGTTTTTAGTTGTCTCATTGGCAATCACATACCATATCCTTACTTAATTTCAACACTTCTTAATTTAAGTTATGTACATTTGAGAATATCATTTTCAAAAAGACAAAACATTACAATTGGTATAACAAATAAGGCACTTGTGTTTTAATATTTCATCTTTCACTGAGATAACACCATCAAGTAAAATGTGTGAAACAAAAACAGAAAGTTAAACAAACAGCAATAAAATAACTTAAGCAAGTGTCAATAAACCTGCACAAATAACATGAATAATATATCTAAGGTCATAAGCAAGTGACAATAAACATACAGCAATTTAAATATATCTAAGGTCATAAGCATAAACATGCAGCAATATCATACATTGTATATCTAAGGTCATAAGCAAAAGACAATCAACATACAGCAATAGTATATCTAAGGTCATAAGCATAAACATGCAGCAATAATATATATAAGGTCATAAGCATAAACATGCAGCAATATTATACATTGTATATATCTAAGGTCATAAGCAAAAGACAATCAACATACAGCAATAGTATATAAGTTCATAAGCATAAACATGCAGCAATAATATATCTAAGGTCATAAGCATAAACATGCAGCAATATTATACATTGTATATCTAAGGTCATAAGCAAAAGACAATCAACATACAGCAATAGTATATCTAAGGTCATAAGCATAAACATGCAGCAATAATATATCTAAGGTCATAAGCATAAACATGCAGCAATATTATACATTGTATATCTAAGGTCATAAGCAAAAGACAATCAACATACAGCAATAGTATATCTAAGGTCATAAGCATAAACATGCAGCAATAATATATCTAAGGTCATAAGCAAGTGACAATCAACATACAGCAATAATATATCTAAGGTCATAAGCATTTAAAAAAAACCATGCAGCAATAATATATCTATCTAAGGTCATAAGCAAGTGACAATCAACATACAGCAATAATGTATCTAAGGTCAAAAGTATAAACATGCAGCAATAATATATCTAATTTCATAAGCATAAACATACAGCAATAATATCTAAGGTCATAAGCATAAACATACAGCATTAATAATATATCTAAGGTCATAAGCAAGAGAAAATAAACAGGTCTTGTATAAGAATATTAACAGTATCCAGGACAAGTTTGCAATTCCGCTGAGTGCAAAAGTTGTCACCTTAATTTTTGGAGTTTAAGTCAAAATGAAGTTGATAACTTGATTGGTATTGGTTCTCTGATATTTGTCCTAAAAATGTTTGGCTCTAGCACTGTTGAAAAAGTTATGCCCCTTTTTTCAACAATTTCCTCAGAGGAAAAAGAGTTTTCCTCAAGGGAAAAAGATTTCCCTTAGGGAATTTGCTGCATAATTATTTCCTTTGAGGAAATTCTTTTTCTTTTGAGGAAATTTGTCGCTTCAAATTTTCCTTGAGGAAATTTCCTCTACGGAAATCATTGTTCTTCAAATTTCCTCTAAGGAAATTTCTGAACATCAAATTTCCCTTAAGGAAATGTTTTTCCTCTTTAAAAATTTCATAACAGTACAAACATTGACAAACAGTATAAATATATTTTCTCCTAGACTGAATTATTGATCATGTTGATACAAAAGATTATATAAAATAAACACTTTTCATGTCAAATTAACTTGTCTTCTGTTTCAGCTGCTGTGTATAATTATTCTACCCCCTACATAACAGTACAGTGCATAAATAATTCCATCCACAAGACATCTTCCTTCAATTGGTTGAATAAATTTTGGCAACTTGTTCTTCAAACATCTTCTCTGTATATTTGATATGATGGAGAGCCATGTACATAATATTATGTACATGAATGGATAACGCATGTGTTTATTTCGACAACAAACATGACAAAGATACTATTTTTTTTCTTAATTTCTCCATAATCCATCAGTGAATATGTAGGTTGTTACATTTTACACCATTGTGTTCTTGTGCATCTTTGATAGTACTCCATTTTGTTTATAGCAATTTTGTAGAATTTTTTCTATTTCTTTTTCCAGAAAAACACACAATTGAGTTCATTTCACATTAATTAATCCAATTAGCACATTATGTAGAAAAGTATTAACAAATAAGTATCCTCTTCAGTATAGACTTGCAGGACCTGACGATGATCATAAAAACCAAGATATCTGACCTATAAATACACAAAATAAAAAAAAAGTTATAAACATGATAAATGGAGAAAAAAACAGCAATATAAATAAGCTTATTTTATCATGTTTTAATTAAAGTCATAAGAAACCTCAAATAAAAAAAAATATGTATAATAATTATGTTTTATATAACTAAATGGATAGTTTTCATTATGTAACTTAAGTACATATACTTTTTTCTGAGGAAAATTCTTTAATTTGTCCACATTTAGAAGAAGTTTACTTATTTTTAATTGCTTGCTTCCAGGAAGCAATTCACCGATACATATTTTCCATATACATAGTGACCCGAGCGTAACCCTCCTTGTAAAAATCCGGTGACCTCAATACGCATGGATCTGTCATTGAAATAAACAAATAGCTGACTATACATGTTAAACACGTGCTCAATACCCATGCTTTTTGTGATTTGTTTACTATAAGGTGACAATCGGTAAAACTCAGCTTCAAAACACGGCATTTAATGAGCAGCATTATTTGTTAAATCATAACAAACAGAGAGAAAAAAAAATTGACGATTTATATGATATACTTGTGAAAATAATGATAAAATCGTGCACAGAGGACTAAGTTTATGATGTATACATGCATTGGTTCAAAAGTTGGACAAACTTTATTTTTCATCACTCACTCGTTTCATATGACTTTAACATTTGAGAAACTTTCATTTGATATTCTTACTTGTCATGCTTTATATGAGTTCTCTAATTTCAGTGCTTTGTGTCCAAGATTTAATATTCGTTGTTTAGTGCCTTGCAGTGATATTTAAAGTTTAGCCACTTGCAAAAGTTGTTATAGAATGTTCATATGTTGTGTTATTTGAACAAATGTCCTATATTATGGTCAGGTAAGAGGTTGAGTGCTCACAGACATGATATTTTTTTATTAATTGTTATTGTTTTTGAACATGTTGAACTAAATTGGATTGTTTAAATCTTCTCATGCTGGGATCTTTATTGGCTGACCTATAAAGGAAGTGTTGTCTCATTATTGAAGGCCAGCCCATCATTGGCCTTTAATTTCTTGCATCCACTTCTTTGAACTCTGGTGGATAAGTCACTCATTTACCATACCACATCTTCTTATTTTTATAACATTCATCATTCAAAGGCAATTACTTTTATCATGTTTATTAATACTGTAATTTAGAAATTATCCAGAGGTTTTTAGTAATGCGATTAATGTGACTGGGTGAGTATCGCAGTATATAGAAGTGGTCTTACCATTTAGACCTTGTTGTATTCTGTTTATCTTGTTTTGTCGCTCATTTCTATTGAAACTGTTTATATTTTTCATTATTTTTCTATATTTCTTGTCCTATAAAACATAAAAAGGGTAAAAACTATTATTAAACATCAGTATTTTCTTTATATACAATAATATTTAATAAGAATGGAATATTTGTGCTATTTCATTTCACAAACTTTTTGTCAGTCATGACTTTCAAAGACTTTCACCCTGGTCAATAGTTTAAAAAACAAACATTCCCATACTTTTTCTTGGTGTTCGTACTAATTTTTCATTGGACAACAAAAACATGATTCAACTATTATTCTATGATTTGTTTTGCTTGACTACGTTAAACTCTGAAATATTGTTTACAGTATAATCTGTATGTGTCTCACTCGTCAAAATTTCAAATTAATATATAAAAAACCAATACGAATGCTATGCATGGCTCAGCTTGATACAAACGTACACTTTAAACCCTGAACAGTTGGAGCAAGTATGGACACAACATTCAATTCAAACTTTTCTGCATTGGTTAGAGGTATAGGTGGAGGTTGAGATCTCACAAACATGTTTAACCCCGCCGCATTTTGCGCCTGTCCCAAGTCAGGAGCCTCTGGCCTTTGTTAGTCTTGTTTTATTTTAATTTTAGTTTCTTGTGTACACTTTGGAAATTAGTATGGCGTTCATTATCACTGAACTAGTATATATTTGTTTAGGGGCCAGCTGAAGGACGCTTCCGGGTGCAGGAATTTCTCGCTACATTGAAGACCTGTTGGTGACCTTCTGCTGTTGTTTTTTTATTTGGTCGGGTTGTTGTCTCTTAGACAAATTCCCCATTTCCATTCTCAATTTTATGGATACAACTCTGAATTGTAAATTTGGATTGTGATTCAATAGTTGATGCAGCATAGGTTTCTGACATTGAATGAATGTGGTCCAAGTACTTAAAAATTTTAAATTGACAATTAACCTCTAAAATGGTCCAATATTCAAAATCTTAATACATGGTTAGATGCAGCATATCAACATGATCAAAGAACCCAAATAATTCATTATTTGATGAAATCAAATAAAATTCATTTTTGGACCCTTTAGATCTCAATGTGGACCAATTTGATAACGGGGCCAAAATATCAAAAATCTAAATGAATGGTTAGATTCAGCATATCAAAGAACCCCATATATTCATTTTTTTTTTAAATCAAACAAAGTAAAATATTGGACCCCAATTTGGACCAACTTGAAATTTTGGCCCATACTAAAAATCTAAGTAAATATTCAGATTCAGCATATTAACATGATTAAAGAACACCAAGAATTTAAATATTATTAAAATCAAAATAAGTTTAATTTTGGACCCTTTGAACCTTAAGATAGACCAATTTAAACAGGACCAAAAAACTAGGAATCTAAATACACAGTTAGATTTGGAATATATATATATATATATATATATATATATATATCAAAGAACCCCAATAATTCAATTTTCTATAAAATCAAACAAAAGTTTAATATTGGCCCCTTTTGGCCCCTAATTCATGTAATTCCTAAACTCTGGACAAAAACTCTGGTCACAAACCCTGTGTTTGAGTTTCATAGATTTCTGTTAACTTATACTAAAAGTAATTATGGGAAAACCAAGTGTCTTCGGACTACGACGACTACATGATAAATAGAGAATGGGAATGGGGAATGTGTCAAAGACCCTCCTTTTTTGGACTATCAATGCATTTGAATGGGGACATGTAATTATCCGCCCCCCCTTTTTGTCCTGGGTTAGGAAACCCCTTTTTAAAATGACTGGATCCGCCCCTGAAGGGTCTATAATTAAGTTTGACAACTTCAGACATACTACTTTCATGACTTTACCAAAAAAAATTAACACATTTCATCCAATTTAATTTCATCCTTTACTTGCTATTTCATCCATAATATTTTAAAGAAAGAAATTTGAAAGGAGTATGATTTTAATTTGCAAGTTATACACTATCCAAACTAGAGACCTAATAGAGTAGATATATACTTGACTATAAATTTAAATCAAACTTGGGGTGACTGGGGACAAAGATTTAAGGGAATAGATGACAGTTTACCTACAATGATCTAGCTTCATGGCAATGGCATACATTACAGACTACATCATGTACATGGTCATTCTTAATTGTGTTTAAACTTTGGGAGTTCATTTTTTTAATGTTTAAAGCTAACAATTTCAACTACATACATTTATCAAGATTTGATTCTACATTTATATATAATTGTGTATGTCACATGTATGTACATGATGTATTTTAATGTAAAGCATCTGAAAACTCATTAGCCGTTTCATATTTATTTCAGTTCTTCAAAAGGCAAATTTATATGAGCCTATGCCTGAAAACAGAGATTTCTTATTAAGGAGAAAGCCCTGCCCCCCTTTTTGGTGTGAAATATTTTGTTGATTAGATAGGGAATCATTGAAGCATGACTGGAGCAAGCATCCCCCTCTGCCCCCCCCCCCCCCCAAATTTTTTTTTTTTTAAATGGAAATTTCTGGATCTGCCCATGTCAACCTTTCACTCAGGTCATTGGTGAAGAGTTGTCACACAAAATAAATGATATCAAATGTTCATATGTATATGTTTTAGCTCGTGTAGGTGAAAGGAGGCAACCATTTGATTTGTAGGACGAAAAGGGTGAATAATCTTGCCTTGTAAAACTTGTGCTATAAATAAAAATTAATACATTTCCATTTAAAAATCCGTCAGCCCAATCTCATCCAGTGAAATAGATTATTATCTGTTTTCGAAATTATATGGAAGTACTTAGTAGTCCAGACGCATTGCAACAATCGGAACAACTCGGGCTATTGTACTGCGTAGCGAGAATGGCCGAGTAGTTACGATTGGCATTGCAAGGCATTTTTTCTAAGGAGACGTGTAGACTCATTTAATTGGGGGAATGGAACCAATAAATTGATAGGATCCGATATGATCTTCCCAGTACGGAGCACCTATTTTTTTTAGGTAATTATTATTAGTGTCGGTGATCATGGTGATCTCACAAGTAAATCAGAGAAAATATTGCATGCAAATTAATAAGCAGAGAAGAGACAATTATCAACTTGTGTATTATTCATTTTCTCGCAGTTATTTACGGTAAATTAACTATATATATATCCCAAAACAGGTGTTCGGTTCTAGTACTATACAATTTAGTAAAACTGCTATATTTTGGGGCCGAAAAGGGGTCTTACTGAACCTACTCCTTTATAAATCTTAAGTAGGCATGCGTGGGTTCCATTTCATGAGACCTACACGGATTTTTTATAAAATAAATTTAAAAATTATAAATACAGTTTTCAATTCTTTCCTGGCATAGATAAAAAAAAATATGAAAATAAATAATCTTTTGAGAAATAATACGATATGGTTTGATTATTTCACTTCATTATAATGATAAATCCTTTAGATCTGAAATGTTTAATTAAAACGAATTTATCATTTTGATCTACCGATAAACTTTAAATTGAAGTGACATGGTCAGCTAAGTAACCTGATTAGTTGCATGGCTGATTACCATCTTACAGGTGACCCAGTAATTTTCCATATGACACTAGCGTGTACCCTCGGGGTGTGTATAACTTATTTTTTGGGGAACATCCTGTCCACGTGTAATACTTAGCATATATTCCAACATTTGACATTAAACAAATTTTCTTTGTAGCATCGGAGGCAATTTCATGTTCAACCACACAGAAAATTTCACAAAAAAAATATGATAAAATCATAAGAAAAAGAATAAGAAATACTAACAAATAAATTTGGCATTAATAAAACGGGGATTCGTGTATTCAAGAGCTTATTTTCAGTGGACAACAACAAATGGAAGTTTTTAACGACCTTGACTGGCTATAATATATATATAGCACTTGCACGGTCGTTCCAGTGGACATATTTCATACCAGATTACTTATTCTTTTTATATATATGACAATTATTGTTCAATCTGATACACGTACCTATAATGTACAGTATTTTGAACAGCTTCAAATATATGGGGTCCGTAGTAATACCGCAAAGGACCTCCTTAGTGCACTAAGAACAAAATTGTGCACTAAGGACCTGATGGAATGATACAACTGTTACAAAGGACATGGCATATAAAAATAGACTTTGTAAAAATTCATAATTTTAAATTTTACAATTATACCTTTTTTAATTAGAAAGTTATCTAATGTGTATTCGACACGTGCCTCAAAAAAGTGATTGTCACCTTTTAAAATAGTGTAATAGGTAGAAATTCACATTCGCTCAACCTTGACCCGTTCATAATCTGCTAGTATACTGTTTAAACATGTATATATGGTATTTCAAATTGTTCTCTATTTTTTTCCCAATTTTTACTTCTAAAGTAATAAAGTATTTTCAACTCTTTTCAGTTTGGGAATTTTTAATCCTTTTAATTTTAAAAAGACAAATAATTGTGAACACTTCACGGAAAAGTGAGGATTTATATTTGGTTGTTACAACGTCCAGTTGCCAATAGTTCATTCATTTTTCTGATGTCAGAGACCATGCCCCACAGCAAGGTTTTATAAGGATAGAACATAGGCAAATGCAAATAGATTCTATTGACTATATCTTTGCTGCTTTGGTCTCTGCATGTATAATGATTCATGATGTTTTATGGGATACTTAACTTCTGTTCTACAAATTTTATATTAAAATATATTCTGATTTTTCATTTTTAATGATATTTTAGTTTCTGTTAATAAGAGGCAGTACAAAAAACATGTTTTAATCATAATTAAGGTGAACCCAGCCCCCCCCCCCCCCTGTCAACGTGACACCCAACCACACCGCTTGAAAATCTTAAAATATTTTTTAATGTTATCTTTACTATATATTGAATAGGGTGACACGTTGTCGCTACATAATAACCAGATAAAATGGATCTTGTTTATACAAAAAATATTTCAAGATTGTGGTTTCTCAAACATATGGGAGTCACAAAATTTTGTTAATAAAGAATGGTTAAAAACTGTCATAAAGCAGAGATTACTAGATCAATATATTCAGAACTGGAATTCCCTCATTCAAAATTCGTCAAAAGGTATAAACTACAAATTTTTTAAGAAAAACTTGGAATTGAAGAATATTTTAATATTTTGGACTTCAAAGACGCTATTGTTTTTTGTCGATTTCAAACGACTAATACTAAGTTGCCGATTTAAACAGGAAGATGGCAAAACGTAATCAGAGAAAACCGCTTTTGCAGTCTATGTAACAATCGACAAATAGGTGACGAATATCATTTTATATTTGAATGCAAATTTTTCAATCAAAAACGAAAAGAGTTTTTAACTGCATATTTTACCAAACGGCAAAATACAGTTAAATTCTCTGAACTTATGTCAAGTGCAAGAAAACCAGTTCTGAAGAAGCTTTGTTTTTTTTTATAGAAAATATAAATACTTGTGTCTGTCGGCCCGTGATGTACTCCTGGCTTGTAACTTTTGTAACCTCTCTCGCTTGTTTTGTACATATTGTAAATATTTATTGTTGTATTTGTTATCTCTGTACCGATGTAATGCATTTGCTTTATGAGAATAAAGATATATATAGAAACTTCTTTAAATATACACAAGTCATAATTACATTGGCCAGAGGGTAACTTGATAATTAGAGGATCAAAGGATTTAATTAAGACAATCCAAGACTGCTACCTCTATATTTTATTATACATATCATTATTAGCCTCACTTAGGGTGATACAGAAATTGCAAAACGGGTAGATACGATCTGTAATCAAATAATTAAACTAATCAAAAGTTTATTTAGAGTAACCATATGCCGGATGAACAAAAAGTTTGCCATTTATTGAAAAACATATGGTTTTATATAACAAGAAAACTTCTCTAGTATTCTAAACATTTATCACGTACCCCCTCCCCAAACCTCCGCTTCAAGCTCTAGATTCGCGCCTGCACATTGTGAATTATATTTCTTACATCAAGATGCTTATTACATTATAAAATAAAATGGTATTCATCTTCAATTGTTGAAATAAAGATGAATTGTTAAAAAAAAAGCATTGACATCAGTTTTAAAGTTATTGTTCATAGGAGACAGTTATGATTTATAGTCTCTTTTTAAAACGTAATATAATTTTACCTCTTGGAGTTTTTCTATATTACTTCTGTAATCGGATTTTGAAGAACCCCACGGACACCACATACACTCATGCATATGTCTTTCATTCAAGGTATAATGATAATATATATGTAAACTCTTGTGTTGTTAACAAGGAAACGAAATCTCAAAAGCATTTTTGTCTCAATTTGTATCTAAAAATAGGGTTCTTTAATTTTAATAAAAGCTTGCATAGCAATTTCCTTAAAAACAAAATATAACAAAGGCAAAGTTTTAAAACACAAAATTCATTTTTTTTTATTTTTCTTTCATAAACTTGAAATTTTACCACGCTAAACCGTTAGGTTTATTCAACAACAACCATTAATTAATCTATAAGTAACGATAAAAAGACAATTGTGTATTGGATTAGGTTGATTGAACATGATGATTAGTGAATTTGCAATAAGCCGTTGGTCACGTGCCAAGTGGCACGCGTTGATTAAAAAGTCATTTAACTTCAAAATTACAATATCTATTGATACCTAACTTTACAGATATGAGGTATTTAATCATATCCTCCTATATATATCCATATTCTCTGTGATCTTAAAACATCGTTTTAGTGTCCTTATTCTTAATGCAAAAACTTTCTTCTTAGTCAGCGCCATTAAGAATTCCTTTGCGGTATTTCTACACACCGAAATATATGGCCTTACTATTGGTAAAATACTCGAGGTAAAATACCACAGTACTTAGTGTCACTAATAGTCAAAATTTTGTGCCGTGAAAACTGGAAATGAAGTTTAGCGGGACATAGGAAATTACAAAAATATTAGAATTGTTTACTTACATAGTGTAAGCGGGATGCGGGAATCTAAAAAAATAAATAGTAACTATAAAGCGAGATCCGTGAACAGAACCCCCAAATGAGACCCCATTAGTTGTGGCTTATTTTTGGTCTTTTTAGCTAGTTTCCTTCCCCTACATTACTTGTAAGTTGATCGTTTTTGTAAAGCAGCATTCGAGGTCTGACAGTATAATACCAAGAAATGCACAAAATATTGAAAAAGAAGGTTTAGAAAATTTAAATAATGGTATGCACACACACTCCCCTGTCAGCACAGACAATTGTATTTTTGTAAACGCGCCAAACTCATTTCTTCCACAGTGAGACCAGCTTTACAATGTTGATGGTGGTGAAAATCTAGTCCAAATAATTATGACGTCTTGCAAGGCTATTTTATTTCTGGAACGCTTTCCTCTGACGAAGCCGAAATGTGAAACCAAATCAACAAGAAGTCTAATACTTATAATAGAACTGAATATAAAATCGAAATGTAAATGGGGAATGTATCAAAAGACCAAAGAGCAGATAACAGCCAAAGGGCACCAATGGGTCTTCAATGCAACGAGAAAATCCCACAACCCGAGGAGGGGTTCCTAACCAAAGACAAATAGGGGGGGGGGCAACTACATGTCCCCATTCAATACAATACAATACAATCTGCTTTATTTGAAAAACACTCCGTCACATTGACATGTGAAACAATTAAGAGGTAAATTACCAAATACAATCACATACAATTAAAAAAATAAATAAAACAACTTAGAAATAAAATATATGGAAAATTACTTTATATTATAATATTTTAACATTATAATATTTTAGTTAACTTTGAAATGAATTATATATAGACACATTTTTAAGTAATAAGTTAATATTTGTCAATGACAGTTAGTCCTTTCATTTTTGCTTAATTCTGATATTTCACATAGTACTCTGGAATATGCTGATTTCTGATATTTTTTAACTAATAAAGAATTGCATTCAAATAAATAATGGAATTCATTGCCAATTGCAGTTAAACACAGATTGCATGTCCTTTTTTCTTTTGGAATGACTTATTACCATCTTCCCAGCTCTACTGGGATTTTACATTGCAGCGTCTTAGTTTTGAAATATATTTACGTTCGAATGGTGTTAATTTTAAAATTCAAATGCATTGATCGTCCAATAAAGAACAATGAAGAAAGGGGGTTCCAACATGTCCAACCCTCAGACCCTCCTGGATCCCTGCCTGTGAGGCATGCTTTATCTTGCCATTAAACAAAAATGTATACTAGTTGAGTGATAATGGACGTCATATTAAACTCTTCGATATAAAAAGAGAAACTAAAATAAAAATCATACAAAGGTCACAAAGGCCTCCTGAAATTACAATTATATAAATCATCTCACATCTTTGCGCATTTCTTGAAATTGGTCATATTAATAAATGCATGCAATATTTTCAGAAAATTTCAATATATAGGCTTTTTTAAAAAAGTCAATCCTGTGCATGATTTATCAATGATTATACTTGCACAATTAACGCATGTTGTTCTCAAATCTAAGAGGTGTCTATGCTATTTATGACAATTTTCATGGTTCAGTGGTTATAGTTAAGTTTTTGTGTTTTGGTCTGTTTTTCTCATACTTTATGCAATAGGTCTACTATATTTGTTGTATGAAATGATTGTAAGGTGTACATGTCTAGTGGGATGATGTCATCTGACCTTGACCTCATTTTCATGGTTCAGTGGTCAAAGTTAAGTTTTTGAGTTTTGGTCTTTATCTATTAAATACTATAAGCCATATGTCAACTGTATTTGGTGTATAGAAATATTTTATGATCTATATGTCAGCATGGTCAGTGGCGCAGGTTTTATTTGACCTTGATCTCATTTTCACGGTTCATTGATCAGTGTTTTTGTGATTTGGTCTATTTTTCTTAAACTATAAGTAATAGGTCAACTATAATTGTTGCATTGAAGCATTGTTAGCTGTATATGTCTGCCTGGCATGGTTCATCTGACATTGACCTCATTCTCATGGTTCATTAGTCTTTATTTATTTATCTTGGTTAATGTTAAGTTTATGTGACAGTTGTGATAAAGCTTTATACTTAGGACTATCAACATATTATCAATGATTAGTAAAAGAAGGCGAGACATTTCAGCGTGTGCACTCTTCTTATTAAACACACATTAATATACATCATGTACATTAAACAGCAAAAAAAAATATTGATGCAAGATGCCATTCAATAATAACTTTTACTCTTTTATGTATAGGACAAGAACTATAGAAGATACAGAGAAATTATAAACAGCAGAAATGATAGGCAATTTAAAATTTGCAGAAGCAAACTAAACCTAAATGGTAAGGCCACTTTTATTTTTTTTTTAAAGTTGTTGAACTTGAAAGATGATAATCATGATTACTATAAAAATTAAAAGATGTGGTATATTAAATATGAAAACTATCATCGCTTTAAGAAAGCAATTGTAGGCCTGTGACGACCTTCAATAATGAGAAAATCCATACCCTATAGTCAAAGTAGGCAGCTATAAAAGACCCAAAGATGAAAAATTGAAACAATCCAAACTGTCCAAACTGTAAAACTAATTGCCTAGTTTATTACAAAATAAATTACAACAAATAAATATAACCGGTATGAAACAACAACAACAACAACCACTAAATTTTAGTGTCAGACTAAACTTACAAAAACTACAGGCTCTGAACTTTGGACAGGCACAATAGGAATATGGCAACCTATGATGTAAATTTCCTGCAAACACAGACTGGACTAATGTAAATCAACTAATTTTTCGTGAATACTTTATTTTGCGTTTTATACTTTCTAGTCTACATCACAGCTAATTATTTTTCCCAAGGTTCAAGTTTACTTAATGAATTTTAATAAAGAAAGATACATATGAAAAACATTTATTGCTGTTTCTCTCTCCATTTATAACATTTTATTTGTTTATTTTGTGTATTTATAGGTGATCAGACATCTTGGTTTTCATGATCAATAGGTCATTACTGAAGAGGAAACTTAAAGTTGAAATTTATTTACAAAGTGCATAATTGGATTAATTTGAACTGGAATGTGTGCTTTCCTGCAAAAAAGAAACAGGAAATTTCATCATTATCACATGATAATGCCCATAAACAAAATGGAGTTCTATCATAGATACACAAAAACACTATTGCATAAAAGCAACAACATATTATATACTGATATATATTATTCGAAAGAAAGGAGAATGCAGAACAAATACTATTTTGTTGTTGAAAAAAGGAACACCAGTTTTATCCACTCATTTACATCGCTCCCTCATATCAAATATACGGAAGAAGATCATTGAAGAACAATTTGCAAAAATGTTTTCTCTTAGAATTGAAGGAAAATGTTAAGTGAATGGAATAATGTATTCACTGAATTCTTACGTAGTGGATTGAATAACTGTACACAAGCTGAAACAGAAGACAATTTTAATTTAAAATAACACGAAAAGTGTATATTTTATTATTTAATCTGCAAATATATAAACAAATTCTTTAGAACACCACAAATGGTATGACATTCAAATTGGTTGCTTATTACATGTATTAATGTATTGCATTGAAACAATTACAAAGAAAACAGAATCATTTGCTACAAATTTTTTTTATAAATCATAGTTAAATTTTATAAAAAGTATGAACAATACCTAGATCTAAACAGTCAGACTTTATCAATTTTCAATGTCATTAAAATGTTGAGTCAAACATTTATGAAAGTTTTGAATATCATTTGCATCAACTATACAGTCTTGTAATAATTATATTCATACTGTTTGTATCACATGGTATAGAGAAGAAATGTTTAACAAGAACAAATAAGGGAAATTTGATGTTCAGAAATTTCCTTAGAGGAAATTTGAAGAACAATGATTTCCTTAGAGGAAATTTGTTGTCTTGAAGGAAATCTTTTTCCCTTGAATAAACAATTTCCCTTGAGGAAAAAACAATTTCCCTTTGAGGAAAAATCTTTTTCCTTTAGGGAAATTTGATTTCCCTTGAGGAAAACAACTATTCCTCTAAGGAAATTGTTGAAAAAAGGGGCATAACTTTTTTAACAGTGGTGCTAGAGCCAAAAAATTTTAGGACAAATATCAGGGAACCAATACCAACCAAGTTATCAACTTCATTTTGACGTAACTCCAAAAATTAAGGTGAACAACTTTTGCACTCAGCGGAATTGCAAACTTGTCCCGGAGACAAATCTGCTTTTCTGAGATGTTTTACAAGGTTCCAAAAATGTGTTATGCCCTACAGCTTTCCATCCAGCTAAGGCAGAAGTATATTCTCTTTTATTCTCATATATCCAGTATTTGCAACAAATTGTAATTTTTCTGAAAAAAAAAATTCAAATGGAAAATAATGTTTGTATTGTAATATAGTATGTTCACATGGGAAGAAAAATTGTTCCTATGTGAAAAAAAATTGTTCCGATGGGAAGAAAAATTGTTCCCATGGGAAGAAGATTTGTTCCCATGGGAAGAAATATTGTTCCCATGGGAAGAAAAATTGTTCCCATGGGAAGAAAATTTGTTCCCATGGGAAGAATTAATTCCCATGGGAACTTTTTGTATTCATCTTTTCCCATGGGAACTCTAAACTTCCCATGGGAAAAGTATTTTTCCCATGGGAACTTCCAATGTTCCCATGGGAAATTCTAATATTCCCATGGGAATTATCAAATTTCCCATGGGAAATGTACTTTTAATCAGCTGCAGTGACAAGAGTGACAACAGTGACAAGTTGGGACATATGGCATTTTTTCAGTTTTTCAATAATCTATCACTGGGCAAATTTTTTTTTTTGATATCTTGTAAACCGACAAAGTCAGATTTGCCGATACCGGAATGGCAAATTTGTCCCGCACAGTGTTACAGGCTCACCACTTTGGACAGCCACGTACATGATAATGCAAATAAACGGTTAATATTTTATGTTATCTACACGCAAAAAGTTGTTGAAAATTTCTGCTCAATCCACAAACTACGATTAGGAGAATAACTCGGTCTCACTAATTAGCGACAAGAAGAATTTTAGCGACAAGAAGCGTCAAGAAACGACTAGAAGCGTCAAGAAGAATGATTTTAGCGACAAGAAGCGACAAGAAACTATTTAGCGACAGGAAAACATATTTTTTTTTAATTAAAATTACTTATTCCAATAAATATTAAAAGAATATGCAAAAGGAAACAATTTTAGCGACAAGAAAGTTAATAACAATTTGATAGAAAAAAAGAAACATTTATTTACATAATATTTTATCATTTATTAATATGTATAACAGCCAGTATTACGTTTACCCTGTTGTATTATGAGATTACTTTTCCTTGTGTTTTAGAACATATTATTAGGTCTTTCCACTTTTCCGTGGAAAGACCTATTGGTTTTCTTCTGATTATTATTAGGTCTTTCCACTTTTCCGTGGAAAGACCTATTGGATTTCTTCTGATTATTTTTTTTTTTCTTCCGCCTAATTTTTTTCCTTCGCTGTTTTTTTGTTTCACAAGATGTCGCTTAGATTTTTGGAGTATGATATCGAACAGTTTATACGCTTTTGAAACCAACTCTGCTTAACCGAATACTTTCCCAAATAAGAGTTATCTCCCCAAACACTGTTTTCCTTGTTATCTCTAAAGCTTTGCAACCGTATAAGAAACCGACAAATTTATTTTTCCAAATTGCTCGTTATATCTTGAGGATGTTCTGTTTTATTTTGACCGAAGCCGTATACAGATTCCATATGAGAGTTATCCCCCCTTTTATGTTTGATATAAGAATATGCATTTCTAACTGGTAAACCATAAGTGATAGAGACCTAGGGTCTTTTGATTTGAGATCCTTGGTTCAAAAAAATGAAAATAAGGTCAAGGTCAAAGGTCAAGGTCATATTATAAATTTAATTTTGGCTTAATTTCACTTATTTTCAAAAGCCGTATAACTTATCGACAATTTTTTTTACTAAATTGTTAGTTGCGACATGTCGTAACACGTAAATTTTAGTCGAAAGAGTACTTAGACATTTGATGCCAGTTTTGCCAGAGCTCAAGGTCATATGTTAATTTAACGTTCTAGATTTTGACCTTGGCTTTTACCTCATATGTATTCATGTTAAAGCTATCAGACTTTTTGCATTAGGTTGCAAGCAATGTGACGTTGAAAAACTAACCGTAAGTGACCTTTTGTAAACCGGAAGTAGTTAATTTCTATAAATTGTTGTAAAAGTATGTAAAACCATATATTTTTGGAATCAGCGTCAAGTAAACTATAAGACAGTACCGGAAGTAACATATTTTGAACCGGAAGTAGAAAATTATCTCCCTTATTTATATCTTTTTGTGTAGAAACCTTATATTTTTGGAATCAGCGTACAATAAGTTGTCATTTGACGCTGAAATTGACATTTAAAACCAAATTTTAATATTTTCATATAAAAAAAACATTACTGGTGGAAAGACCATCAATGGTTCTCTGAACAATTGGTTTTTAATTTTTTTTTTTTTTCTTCCGCCTAATTTTTTTCCTTTGCTGTTTTTTTGTTTCGCAAGATGTCGATTTGATATTTGGAATATGATATCGAACAGCTTATATGCTTTTGAAACCAACTCTGCTTAACCGAATACTTTCCCATATAAGAGTTATCTCCCTGAACACTGTTTTTCTTGTTATCGCTAAGGCTTCGCAACTGTATAAGAAACCGACAAATTTATTTTTCCAAATTGCTCGTTATATCCCAAGGATGTTCTGTTTTATTTTGACCAAAGCCGTATAGAGATTCCATATGAGAGTTATTTCCCCTTTTGTATTTGAAATTTTGAAATGTATTTAAAACTCGAAAACCATAAGTGATAGAGACCTAGGGTCTTTTTATTTGAGGTCCTTGGTCCAAAAAAATAAAAATGAGGTCAAGGTCAAAGGTCAAGGTCATGTTCAAAATTTTGATTTTGGCTTGTTATCACTTATTTTCAGCAATCATATAAGATATCGACAAAATATTTTCACACAATTGTGAGTTGCGACATGTCGTAACACGTAAATTTTAGTTAAAAGGGTACGTAAACATTTGATGCGAGTTTTCCCCCCTTTTATATCTTATATTAGTTGTATGGTAATATTACTCATTAACAATATACAGTAGAGGTCTAGGGTCTTTTGATTTGAGGTCCTTGGTTGCTGACCTTGAAATTGAGCTCAAGGTCATAGGCAAAATTAACGTTCTAGATTTTGACCTTTGCTTTTACCTCATATATATATATACATGATAAAGACATGGGACTTTTTGCAATGAGTTGCAAGCAATGTGACCTTGTAAAAGCCAACCGGAAGTGACCTTTTGTTTACCGGAAGTAGCTATTTTTTGTTCTAAATGAATGTAAAAGTATATAGAACCATATATTTTTGGAATCAGCTTCACTTAAACTATCAAACTATACCGGAAATAACATCGTTTGAACCGGAAGTAAACAATTATCTTCCTTATCAATATCTTTTTCCATAGAAACCATACATTTTGGGAATCAGCGTTCAATAAGCTGTCATTTGACGGTACAATTGACATTTAAAACCAAATTTTAATATTTTCATATAAAAAAAGATCATTACTGGTGGAAAGACTATCAATGGTTCTCTGAACAATTGGTTTTTAATTATTATTATTATTATTAGGTCTTTCAACCTTTCAGGTGAAAGACCTATAGGGTTTGTTCTGATTATTATTATTATTATTATTATTAGGTCTTTCCACTTTTCCGTGGAAAGACCTATTGGTTTTCTTCTGATTATTAGGTCTTTCCACTTTTCCGTGGAAAGACCTATTGGTTTTCTTCTGATTATTATTATTATTATTTTTTTTCTTCCGCCAACTTTTTGTTCCTTCGCAATTTTTTTGTTTCGCAAGATGTTGCTTAGACATATGGTATATGATATCGAACAGTTATTACGCTTTTGTAACTGACACCGCGTAACCAAAATCTTTTCAATGTAAGAGTTATCTCCCCGATCACTGTTTTTCTTGTGATCGCTTAATATTCGCAACCGCATAAGAAACCGACAAATTTATTTTACCAAATTGCTCGTTATATCCTCTGGATGATTTGATTTATTTTGACTGAAGCTATCCGGAGACTCCATATGAGAGTTATTTCCCCTTTTATATTTGATATAAGTGATATGCATTTTTAACTGTATAACCATAAGTGTTAGAGGCCTAGGGTCTTTTGATTTGAGGTCCTTGGTCCAAAAAAATGAAAATGAGAACAAGGTCAAAGGTCAAGGTCATGATTAAATTTTTGATTTTAGCTTGTTATCTCTTATTTTCAGAAATCTTATAATATATCGACAAAATATTTTCACATAATTGTTAGTCGCGACATGTAGTTACACATAAATTTTAGTCGAAAGGGTACGTAAATATTTGCTGCGAGTTTTCCGCCCTTTTATATCTAATATCAGTCGTATGGTAATGTAACTCATTAACAATCTAAAGTAAAGACCTAGAGTCTTTTGATTTGAAGTCCTTGGTTCATGACCTTGAAATTGAGCTCAAGGTCATATGTTAATTTAACGTTCTAGATTTTGACCTTTGTTTTTACCTCATATGTATTCATGTTAAAGCTATTAGACTTTTTGCATTAGGTTGCAAGCAGTATGACGTTGAAAAAGCTAACCGGAAGTGACCTTTTGTAAACCGGAAGTAGCTAATTTTTGTAATAAATTATTGTAAAAGTATTTAAAAACATATATTTTTGGAATCAGCGTCAAGTAAACTATAAGACAGTACCGGAAGTAACATATTTTGAACAGGAAGTAAAAAATTATCTCCCTTATTTATATCTTATTGTATAGAAACCTTATATTTTTGGAATCAGCGTACAATAAGTTGTCATTTGACGCTGAAATTGACATTTAAAACCAAATTTTCATATTTTCATATAAAAAAAATCATTACTGGTGGAAAGACCATCAATGGTTCTCTGAACAATTGGTTTTTAATTTATCTTATAATTTGTTTTTTAAAACTTTTTTCGTACAATATATATTAAGCTCGCAAAATGAATTATTAGTGTATCATTGTCCTGAAAATAAATTGTGAAATACAAAGAACTGAAATCAAACAAGAGGAAAAGAAAATTGAAATGTGAATATTTTCATCATTTTATTTGTGTATTGCCCCATTAAACGATATTTATGATGTTTATGCATATTGATTAAAGATTAAAGAAAATTAATGACAATCTTGAGTTTTCAACAGGTAATAACTGAACGACTACCATTCTCTTGATTATTTCAGTTTGTTTTCTAAATGGAAAATAGAAAAAAATATAAAGTATAAAAGAGTATTATAAATTTTTGATCCTCATTGCTCTTCAACTTAATACTTGTTTGGCTTTATAAATATTTTGATATGAGCGTCACTGATGAGTCTTATGTAGACAAAACGCGCGTACTAAATTATAATCCTGGTACCTTTGATAACTATAAACATATCAAATAGCAAGTTTCAGATGATCATTAGGCATTAGTTTTTTTTATATGTTACAGAATTTATGAATTTATTATTATTGTCTTGCCTATAAGCTTAATGTCCACCTTGGTGGTGTCAAGCGCGAGGTCGTGGGTTAGGATCAGGGCCGAGCCAAACCAATGACTTTAAAAATGGTATTTGCTGCTTCTCCGCTAAGCACGTGACCTTAAATAGTACTGACAACGAGTGGACGAGTCGGAGTTAAAATAAGGAGACCTTAGATGGGGCTATACCACCTGCTGGGTCAGAACAGAGGACTTCCAGATAGTGTGTTCTACGGGAGCCGAAGTTCCTTGAATCTGACTCCTTATCGAGAAAAAGAACCCATTTCTCTCATTAAAAACTTACCAAAAGCAACATTCTTTAAATCTATTATTACACTTAATTTGTTTATTTGGTGGATTTGTAATGGTCTTGGAATGCATGAAATATGCAAACATGAAAATATTGTTAAAAGGAATTGCGGGGTTTCCATTTGAAAGTTGTTGTTCTATTTTTTATTTTTACCTCATCTATTTTTACCCCCCATTTGTATGCGCCCATTCCGTGAATGGGCACAGGAAATAAATAATTTTCGTAGATGATCTGGTATAATAGAAAAGTCCAAATGGGTTTCCTGGAACCTACTGTCTGGTTTGGAGTTGTTTTTGTCCGTGTACAGGGAAATATTGACTTTAAGAAGTAAATCCATTGATAGATACAGAATTGGAACAAAATCAACCTATTTCTTTAAATGCTTTTTGATGAGTCTTTTGTAGACGAAACGCGCATCTGACGCAAATACAAAATTTCAAAAAATCCTCTATACAACATTGTACAATGCATCCCTATTGCTAAGTTCTTTTCCCTTGACTCCAACTTCCCGCTGCCACATGCCTGTCCAGCCCCTCAATATAATTTAAGTTGTTTTTCTCCACTTGGTTACAATGCCTTAGACTAAACCCTCAAGCAAGGTTAACATAAGCTTAATGTTGTATTCTTTTAAAGGTCAATTTTATTTCCTAACGTTTTTCTATGCTTTAATATTTTTTGCTTTCAACGTTACGGGTTTGACCGTTCCTGATGAAAGTAAAAAAAAAATCATTACAGTACTTTGCACAGACGACATTTTTAGAATGAAATTCAAAACAGTGTGGCTGTGGCCATTGATTGACACATTAAAATCATCCATTGACTGGGACAATTTAGGTGAACGTTTGTATGTAACAACCACTGCTCACTATGTACTTTTTAAAGACACTTAAACTATGGGGTTGCCAAAGGTTCTCAACACCTTAATAAAGTAATTCGAAAAACTAATCAGAAATAACACGATGTTTTGATTTATAGCAATTATATAAATCAAAACATAAAGGTTATTCCTGATTAATTTTTTGAATTATTTTATAATTAAAGGCGTAAAGAAACCTTTGGTGACCCCACAGTTTAAATGTCTATCGTAGGTACGTCGTGAACGGTGGTCGTTACAGACAAACGTTCATGTAAATTGTCCCAGTCTATGGATGATTTTAATGTGTCAATCAATGGCCACAGCCACACTGTTTTGAATTTCATTCTAAAGTGGTATTCTCAATTTGTAAGGGAATAACATAGAAATGTAAAATCTGAGAGTTTGTAGCGATATATATTTATAATGTTTTGTCACACCTATGTAACGAATCATAAACATGACCATTATAATATGAGGAAGGCGCTACCTTAAATGCCAGCTTTATACTAAGACAATGTCCTATATATATTGATTTGTAGTTGGTTGTTTAACGTCCAGTGGCAAATATTTCATGCATGTTCAGAACGAATGTCCTAGGCTACATTAACATATTGTTTATGTCTAAAATAAAATTATAAGTTCAGACGGAAAATGTTTAGGGAACGATCATTGAACTTGAAAAGGCAAGAGGGGGTTATGATATTTTTTTTCGAAAAAAATATTCTGATTCCCAAATTGATGAATAAAAAATCTGTTCAAGCAGAGGACAAAGAAAAATATTTTGAATCCAGATCTTCACCAAAAATGATTTTATCTTTCAGATATGCAAAATAAATTTAACTTTTATATATCTAAAAACATTTAAAACTTCCCAAACCGCAGAGATAATTCTGTACACGGTAGTTTTTTAGGTGACAATGGCCGTATTTGCAAATGTGTTATGATAAACCTTAATACTAGTGATAAATTCTGACTAAATAATTTTAATTGTTTGCGCTGAAGGGCTTCGGTGAAAAAAATCTGACTCGAAAAAAAATCTTTTGTATTCCTGATCATCTTCAGTTTGTGATTTCTACATCAATTTCACGTACTTATTCAGAGTCAGTTTTATGTCATTTCTTTCATATATGTTTTTTGTTACATGTACATGATGTAGCTTACTCTTCAATTTTTTATATGACAACAGAATAAAATTAAAAATGGAAATGGGAAATACAAGCATGTCAAAAATTTGCTTTCGAGTAATGCTTAATCATGTCATAGTTGTTTTCAAGAAGACACATTTGGTTTCCACACAATAACTTGAGTGTAAGTGAATGGATCTCTATGAAATTTTACCAGAAGGATCAACACACTAAAGGAAGATTAAGTCAAGAATTGATTTTGGGGTTGTTTTTTTTTCTTCAAAATTTTTGGTTTTTCTTTCAAAATTTACCCTATTTACATTGATTATACTGGTCTATTATATATAGATGGAACAAATACTGATTTGGCAGGAGATGCACAAAAAATAGTGTGTTTGAAATATTTTATCTGTAATTTGTGCATTTTCCCTATGATGTGTACTTCTTGATAATGTCGACGTGAGTATCATGATAAAGAAAATATATTTGGTAAGTATATATATATTCACAATTGATATGCGCCAGTGCGCTGCAAAAGGATCTTTTTTCCCTTTCATTCCCAAAAATTACACATGATTTTTTTTTTCTCACAGAAACACATGAGTTATTTGGTAAATAAAACACTTGTCATTGTTTGAAACTTTCAGTAATAAAAATTTAGTTTATAATTTAGTATAAAATATGCAAATAGGGTAAGCTGGCAATAATTAAAGTCTTGTTTGAATGTTTCACTGATTGTGTGAAAATTTTAACAGAAAATGTACAAAACACTTGATAAAATTGCATTACATGTATCTGCAGAATTATTGATAACTTTCCTCACTATATATTCACAAGGACATATAACTAACATATTGTCCATGGTATTCTGATGTAATGCAGGAAAAGGGGGAAGAATCTCTGTTCTGTCAGTTTGTCTCCCCTTTCCCTCCAAAACGTTAATAACACTTAAATATCGGGGAACTGACATCTTTCACTTAGGGACTAATCTCGCCCGCTTTCATCTATTCGGGGATTCTGACTTCTTTCGGAGAATCTGGGAAATACTAGCTCGCTCATGTTCAGGTCTATGCAATACCTTCTGCTGGCGTGTCCCTCATCTCGGACACTTTCTCCTTTCGACACCCGGCGCTGGTGAATAAAATACAATGAGGTTTTAATTATTTATTCCAAACAGCAATCTACATTTAAGTGTGATATGTGATCAATTGATCTAAATAGTAAACTTTGTTTTTACTTATTTATGTTAATGAAAATCTTTTATAAATTGAAGTTAAGTTTTAGATATCAAAGTTATTAAATCAAAAGACAAATTCTTACTTTTAAACTTCAATTGAAAATAGTTTACACTAAAACAATTTACATACCTGGTGAATAAAATACAATGAGGTTATAATTATTTATTCCAAACAGCAATCTACATTTAAGTGTGATATGTGATGTAAGGAGTTTGCGGTCTCCCCTTTTTAACCCCAACATCACGTGCTGATTGCAATTATTTTATTCACCTATGAAATTTAAGCGTCAATTTTGAATTTCTAAAGTTTCTTTTTATTGGTCAACCAATCTCTTTTTATGTTATAGAGATTTATATGATTGACATATATTTTATTTAGTTACGCAAACGCAATTAAAGGATTATCAAAATCTTTACTCACTTTACAGAATTATTAAGTGGACAATAGAAACACGGCAAATTACAAACATATTTATTCTTTTAAAAGATGACAGTTTATTTAATTTATTTCTCAACGTCAGATTAATTGCTATGATCAAAAGACCTAAAACATTAGATTAACTATATTATTTACAAAAAAGACGAAACTATTTATTACTTAATCTTACGCCACCTACTGTGTCTTGGAGCTTTAGCAATGCGATTTAATTCAATTTTATTTGTTTATTAGTTTATTTATCTAAGTTTACTTTATTTTAATTTCCTTTTCCAACATACAATTTTCAATCATTATACTGATCTGAGTTTTTATTCATACATATACTGGCAAGGCTGGTGCTGTTCCAAGTTGTCACATAAATAGTGACCGAAAAGGTACCGCTTTCACATGAGAGAAGCTAGAAAAAAATAATATGTACACATTTTCAATATTTTTGTAGGACTTACTATATATCATATGGAATTAAGGAGTTAGAGACTTCTGCTGAATAGAAATGTTTGGGTTCACCTGATACCTGTTTTCAAATAAGTTCATATTGAAGTTTGAAGGGTCCAAAATTAAAATATGTTTGTTTTCAACTGACATAAAAAATTTGGTGTTTTTATATGCTAAATATACATCTGTGATCATATCAGATTGTGCGTGGCGAAGCATTTTATTGCCTTTAGGTTTGTACTTATTTTTTTGGTCATGAAAATAAATTTGTAGTTCTGTTGTGAAGTTGCTTACATGAGAATACCCAAATTGCACCTATATTGTCAGTTTTTTTCACCAACTTTTTAAATGTACCAAGCAAATTAAAGTTTATTCTGTGCTTATTTTGTAGACTATCCTTGTTTACAATATAGTTACAACAATTTAATTTTGAGTCCATGTAGAGTTATAGAAAAATTGGTTTGAAATGACCTCCAAAAAATCCATGGCATGATACTGTAATGAGGTCAGTGCCCAAATTCCATACATCATTACATGTATGGTTAATTTCAAAATAAATCCTTAAAACTGGAATATAAACATATGTTTTGTTTTATTTCTTCAAATATTTCGGGTGTTGCTAAACGGCGGAAACGGAAAACGGAACGGAAACGGAAAGAAACTTTTATATAGACGGAATTTAAGGGGGGAAATAAAGAACTATGAAAATCAATAGATCTTGTTTTGCTGGTAATTTTTGCTATTAAAAGTTAGATATATTTACCATATATTTTAATATAACAGGCGAACATGCAAGTGAGAAAATTCGTCATATAGGGTCGACAACTCATGTAAGAGGTCATTTGACTGTTTTTACGTGAATGAACATTAGGTAGAGCTCAACATTCTAATAAAATTGAGAATGAAAACAGGGAATATGTCAAAGAGACAACAACCCTACCAAAGAGCAGGCAACATCCGAAGGCCACTAATGGGTGTTCAACGCAGCGAGAAAATCCCGCACCCGGATGTTGGTATCAGCTGGCCCCTAGATAAAATTGTGTGCTAGTTCAGAGAAAATGGGCGTCTCACTAAACTCCAAAACATATAAATGAGATTAAATAAAAAAAAATATATACTAGACTAACAAAGGCCAGACTTGGGACAGGCGCAAAAATGCGGCGAGGTTTAACATGTTTTGTGAGATCCCAATTTTACTCTCCCTCTATACCTCTAGCCAATGTAGATTAAAGAAACACATATGAAGCATACACACATTAAAACTCTTTTTAATAGAAGTCCGAGTCCGATGTCAGATAATACATGTTTTTCACATCAAGTTTTCGTTAAATTCGTAGCGTTTTTATCCCTATGTTTTAATTTAAGCCATGTTGGTTTACTTGGCTGACAGGAAGTGTTATTCAACACAGTTATTAAATTAGATACACTAATGTTAATTGTTGCAAAGTTTAACCAAAACTATCAGGCGACTCCCTAAAAGACATATGTTCAATAACATTTGGCCCAGTAGTTTCAGAGACTGAAAAATTTTGTAAAAGTTTACAAAGAAGAAATGGGACGACGAACGCCATGAGACGAGAAAAGCTCACTTAGCAGGGCCAGGTCAGATGAAAAAAAAATTGTTTTACATTGTCATTTCGGGTCTTTTTATAGCGGACTATGCAAAATTGAGAGGAATTGAACTTTCAGAGAAGAATTAAGCGGCATGATTTTTGAAGCAGCGTAGACAATTTGATTTTGAAAACCTTAGGACATGACTACGATAAACTTGGTGAGGGTACTGTGCGAATCGTATATATCCATGTAGACTACTAATTGTTCGTCACTGTTTGCACATCAATTCGTATTTTTTTTTTAAATTTAAATACTAGAAGCTAGGATGTATAATGCTTTCCCTATGTAAATACCAAACAGCATACTTCAGTATTGCAAGGATTTAGTATACAAATCCTTGAGTATTGTAAAAGGGTGAGAAAGGCTTTGTATAGTGAGAGATTTTGTCGATTTTTTTTTCATAAAAATAAAGTATATACAAGTTTCTATTCTAGTTCTCTGGTTTCTATCTAGGATTTTTTTTCCATACACCATTCTCCTAATAGGTTTCTTTTACGTCTTCTTTCCATTATACAAGAAAAGAAACATGCCTATATAGATAAAATAACCAAAAAAAAAAAAAAAAAATGTTAACTGTTTCCGCTTTCCGTTTCCGTTCCGTATTCCTTTCCGTTTCCGCCGTTTAGCAACATCCAAATATTTCAAACAATTTGACATTATTCCATGCTTCAACTATTATTTTTTGAAGAAAAGGATGCTGGTAACAAATTTAATTTGCTCATTTTAAAAAGATGATTTAATTAGATAATGGTGAAAGAAAACTTGTAAGATTTCTGCAGGTTTTTTTTTTTTTTTTTTGGCTGAATAGGTGCAATTTGGTAACTGAGTGCAATTTTGCTACTGTGATGTTATATACATGTAATCATAAGTGTGTATTGCTAAATAGATTGAAATGTGAACCTGATAGTGATACATGTATATACAGTTTCCTTCTCCTGGGACCTATAAGGTAGATATCAGATATATAACATAATCAATGAAAAGATTTGTTGAGAGTTTGCCAAAGGAAGTACAGAATTAGAAGATTGTGAATTATTTGAATATATTTTTTTTGTTTTAAACTTTTGTTATTAAAGTTGTGATTAAGTCTGTGGGCTACCATAGGCTGACCCCCCCAAAAAAAGGGGGAGGGGGCATTTTCGTGGGGAAAAAATGTTGATTATATACTGAAGCATGACTGGAGAGCCCCGTAATCGTGCCCCCTTATGAAAAGTTCTGGATTCGCCATTGGCTACAGGAATAACCCTGATCACATTCAACAGTATAACCAACGTCATTACCACTGTTCCTTGATGTGGGGAATTATGTGGCAGATGAACATAAGTAGTCAAGGTCAACCAGTGCACCGGAGTTTACCCCGCATGCCGCATGATCATTATAAAAAAAATCCGAAATGTATTGCTTGTAGAGTTTTTTTTTCTGTGTTCCCGTGGCTGGACGGAACTTTTACGCTAAATATGTTATCGTTAATTATGATTTTGTGAGTTTTAAATGAAGTACCTGTGATTATTTAAGTAATTTGTTTTGACCTCACTGATGATGGAAAGTTGAAACAGACGAAATATGGCGTCAGTTGTTGTTATCCTAACTTCGGTAATTTCCGTGGTACAAAAAAAAGTAAAAGAAGCTATACAAGTTACCAAAATTTTTGAATTCTTGTTTTTGTAAACAAATAAAAATTAATGTCGTATTAAACATCGAAATTATTCCGATCTGTCCCGTTTTTTCAAGCTCGCATTGAAACGTTAAATTCGGCCGCCATTAAAAATAATCGTACGAGATTTAACGAGAGTGACGAAATTTTTCAGATGGGTCGTGTTCTTTATTCCAAAACGATGCTTCTACCATATGTGCCAGCTAAAGCTGGCATATTACTCACTCTGTTCCTACTGCACATGTTGAAAGTTAGTTTAATTGATCATGAATGAATCACTGTTGATTAAGTACGTTGATTTTCACTTCAGAAGTACCATATCCGATTCGTTTTCAACCAGTACAAAGTCCTTATCCCGGTTTGCTTTACATTGTAGGCTTGTCTGTATTTGCTATAATCAATATCAAGTGTAAAGTAAATTCAATTGATGATTTTTCAATTGAATTTACATGTCTTTTAGATTATTTAAATCCATATTTGCTCTGCATTTACAAATATAGATGATACATTTGAGTGCATGGTTTCGAAAAAAAATTGAGGTTTAATAAATGATTTATTGAAACCGAATACATAATCTTTTTTCTGCAGCAGATCATCCCAGTAAAGTTAGTTTATGTACTCGTTGAAACACGAATCTGGTGTATTAAATTATAATCCTGATACCTTTGATAACTATTCGTTCTAGAAATCCGTTAAAACATAAATATTTAATGTTGTGTGATTTCAATATTGTATTGTTAAGCATTAAACGAACAAACTAAATCATATCAAAATGGAAGGGGCCTGTCAATGTGTACGATTATGGTTTGTCATAACATTTCACATAGAAGGACGCGGTTTTGTCATAGATATTAACACACAATAGCATGACGTACACAATCCGGCGTTCAATATTTTAAACGTTTTGTAATGTCATGTTGTATTAACACATAATAATTTTCAACAAATAAGTCCACTACTTGTATTTAGATTTTAATTAAAGACAGGTAAATGATAGATGATGGACACAAATATATATTTCAGATGAATCATTTATGTCGGTTATTGGACTGTTATACAGTTAAACATGTTAAATTCATTAGGTTATTACTCACAAGTCTATAAAATCTTACTCACTTCTTGGTTTAAATTTGAAAAAAAAGGAAAGTGATATATTAACCCTATTCTAAAAATATTATAGGCTCCATATAAAAAATTCAATAGAATAAACAGTTGTGGCAAGAGGTGAATATTTTTGAATGTTAACAACGCTGGTATATTTACAAACCATTTATTACGTAAAAATCCTTCACCAAGTCATAAAAAAGAAGGGAAAGATACTAGAAGGATGTTAGAACTCATAAGTCGAAAATTAAATATAGGTTAAGCAGAGTTCGTTCCATATTTGGCACCCATCATGATGTTCATGCTATTATACACACGGTAATAAGTCTTATTAGTCGGTAGGTCACATTCGGGAAGGGAAACGGAATCGTAGTACGTCATTAGGAACACATCTGTTATAATCTGTGAAACAAATATTCAACAACGGCCAACCAATTCATGATGAACTCAATACAACAACGAGGGGACGATTTCAATTTCATCACTCTGAACTCTTAATTTAAAAGCTTCCTTGTGAGCAGCAAGTCTCTGTCAAAGAAATCATGATATGAAAAACAAGCCCTAGATTATTATATCAACTGGCCCATGGATATATATACTTCTAATGCAGGCGCTGATGGAATGTAGGTACATAGATATGGAAAGTTAACAATTGGAAAGTTGAAATCATATATTTCGTTCCAAAGTTTTGTTTTTAACCGACTCTGATTTTCAATTTATAGATGTAAGTCAAGGTACTCGAGGATATAAATCATTTTTTTATATAGGATTTCGCTATATTTGTCGGCAAGAAGTAGGAATAAACATGTGCAAATCATATTCAGGAAAGTGCACGATTTGGCACAACCGAAACTGTAAATGTATTTTTTTTTCAATTAATTACATGAAATGGAAAACAATGTTTTTGTGTTTTGTCAGTGGCTGAGGCACATTTACAAAACCGGGGTTCTAGACAGATCCGACGAATAATAAAGGGATTAGGCGTATGCAAATATCTAGAAAATTTATGTAAGCGAACAACGATTACTTCATTAGAGATCACACTTAATCAAAACTTTTTAGTTAGTATTCCGAATTAAGTTTTGCGAACACAGCCTGTTTTACCCAAATTGTTATGATACAATTTTCTCCTGATAGAAACTATTTCTCTGTTGAACCATAAGAATGGATTCCCGGGAGTTTTTTTTCTTTTACATGCAATTTTTGAACTATATCATGTATATGTATGCCTTAGCACTATCTAGTTGAATGTAACATATTCAGTATTTGGAAGTCTGATTTTCTAGAACCGTGCACCAGTAGTTTGAAGATAGTTGCGTTGTGTAAACGTGATTAAATTTTTAGAAAGTACTCAAAAGCTGCCCTCCTATTTTATTTTTCAAATTTTGTCGACGACATTGCTAATTTGAGCGTATTAAGTTATTTGTAGGTATTTACCTTATACATGTTAAACATATTACACCTTGTAAGCCCAATTAATTGGGAATAGTCTTATATCTTAACAATCTGTTTATTCAATATTACTTAAATTGTGATGAGTCGAACTTGCTTGATTCAAGCTTCGATCTCGATCCTCAAAGAAAAATCATCATACATTATTCGAGTTTTAATTGGAAGAAAATTTAGGTTGATGATTTTTGTTTACAAATTTTTAAATAAAATCTGTTTCGAAACATAAGTCACCTGTTTTCCTACGTATAACAATAAAGTTTGCACGTTCAGTTTTTTGTTTTGTCGACACTTTGCTGTTTGTTTTGCAGAAAATCATGTTTCTTTGTGGAATTATGAAACAAATGGAAAAAAACGTCAATACAATCAACAAAAGATTAATTAGTATTATCATTATAAAAGTATAAGGGTTGGCTTAAACCATCGAATTCATGTGGGATTCACTCTTGATTGAAAACAGATATTCTTTCTTTCTGCATGCAATAGTACTGAACATGCGTAATATTTAACTTTTATTCTATAAAGTATTCTTCAAGCATTGGTTTTTCAAAATAATAAAGTAAGGATATTATTTGTGTAGCAATTGTAGCAATAAAAAAAAAAAAAAAAAAAAAAAAAAAAAAAAAAAAAAAAAAAAATACAAATATTTTGTTTTAGAATTTTGGCTGACAGGATATGTGAGTAAAATCATAAGGTACACATAACAAAAGTATCGAATAAAGTCAGTGGGTTACTTGAAATATATTTACTCCACAAATCTATAATACTAAAATAACGAGGTCCAATTTGTCAGCCGTCATCAGGTAAAAATCAAAGAATTCAACTTTATATATAACTAGCATAGGACAATGGTGTAGATTAAAAATTACACCACTCCAGATCTACACCCTTTTGTTTTCCACATAATTAATAGTGCCAATAATTAACAAGTTCCGGGTCGAATCTGATACCGATACCAATAGTATATTCACCTGTTACCTATTATCTCATCTGTACGTTCTGCATCTGACAGGAGCACCACCAAACGGTGTATTAAGGACTATGCTATATCACAGGGTTGACCCTAACAAATTCAAGCATTGTCAAATCGTTCCCTATTGTAGTATTTTAATCAATAAGACTTTCTAAGATAACAATACGAATACTAAAAAAACTGGACTTAAAATAAAGCATATAGGTACAGTGTTCAATTTGTTAGCGGGCATGACGTAATAGACAGCGAATAAAAGAATTCAACTTTATTTACAATGCTGTTGATTAAAAACTACTCCATTCCAGGACCTTTTGTTTTCCAAATAATAAATATTACCAATAATTGGTAAGTTCCAGGTCGACAGGTTCAAACAGAAAGAGTTTGAAAGGAGATAAACTTATAATCGGCATGACTTTATCAGATGACAATACCAATACTAAAAAAAGGCTTACGCATAGTTAAATGATACTTTAATTCAGTCACTGACCCGCGATATCACGGTGTGTTCTAGTATATACTTATGAATGCGTTATTGTCATGATAGCCGTTGTTTATAATAATGTGCATAAACAATTACTAAACATAGCCCATGGATGTTGTTGTCAAAGATAGCACATGTACCGGTTGTAACAATCTTCATCGATACATTGTCCACATATAAAATTTTGCAATTTTTCCATTTCGTAACATGTTGATTTTGGGAAAGTTCCAACTAATTCTAAAGATTGACATACTTCTAAAGTTCGTTTTCTTTCGAGCGATGACATACAAGACATACCTGTGAAAATAGAAAAAAAAAGATATGGTATAAAATTCTAAAATATACATTTGTTAAAAGTCTTGTTAAAGTATGCACTATGCATGATTATTTTTTTTTGTATACATTGTGTGATACTTTAAATCAATATATGCCTTAGCCATGATATAAAAGGTAAATTTCTGGCTTGTTTTATCATTTAAATTCCTTTGAATAAAACGCTATTGTGCTATTTTGTGGTGGTCATTTTTTATTGGTTGGGATAGCCAGATTGTGCGGAGAGACCAACCGACCTTCAATTGGAGTACTATGAAAATAAGGAAATGTGGTATTAGTCTTAAAATTTACAAAGGGATTATATCTACTTTGAACTCTTTGATTACAGTTTCCTTATGAGCAGCAACCATCTATCCAGGAAAGCGTGATAAGAAATACACGCTCTGGAGTATCGTAGGAAGATATATAGTTCGTATGCAAACGCTTCTGCATCATGAGTATAGACTAAATTACTGAGACGACAATCAGAAGATTTATCAGTATTGACAAACTTCGTAATGACTACATAAAGAAAAATAAACTCATCATAGATACCAGGACTAAATTTAGTATATACGCCAGACGCGCGTTTCGTCTACAAAAGACTCATCAGTGACGCTCGAATCCAAAAAGTTAAATAGGCCAAATAAAGTACGAAATTGAAGAGCATTGAGGACCAAAATTCCTAAAAGTGTTGCCAAATACAGCTAAGGTAGTCTATGCCTGAGGTTGAAAAGCCTTAGTATTTCAAAAAATTCAATATTTTAATATAAGAAAAGGCCATCGTCTCATTGCCATTCGTACTGCATCTATTTATTTGTAACAAAATATTATTCATCTACCTGATTCAACATGTTTTTCGTAGTTTTATTCAAGAAATATAAATATATAATACAAGTATACAAAATATGAACTGGCTGTTTCTGTTTTGATCTCGTAATAGATTTTTCAATAGATGTCAATCATGGATGTAATGTTATATTCTATGAAATGGTAAAAATGCAAGCAATAAATCAATAAGTAACCTTATTGTTCTGGTTCAATGAAAGGGTAGAAATGTATTTGCCCTCGACTCTCCGAATCTGTGTAGCAATACAGATAAAATCATATTGATAAGAGATCCAATGCAGAAACAGCAAGATAATAACACTATGCCATAATTTAAAACACCAAGTGAGTAATATATGTTAAAAATTATAAGAACTTAAATCGGTTAAATAAAGTCACTAAATAAAAATTAAGAAGATGTGGTATGATTGCCAATGCAACAACTCTCCACAAGCAACTTAAATATATAGAAATAAACAGCTAGTGGTTACTGTATGGCCTTTAAAAAAAGTATAGTCAGCTAAAACAGGCCCAAAACTCACAAATGTAAAAATAATCAAACTAACGGCCTAGTCTTTTGACTATCTTTAGTGATATTAGATGAAATTAAATGAAAAAAATAAGTAATCTTTAAAAATTAATAATGATGCCTCTTCTTACATGTCATAGTATATAAACTCATCATAGATACCAGGATTAAATTTGGTATTTACGTCCGACGCATATATGCACGAACAATTATGTATTTTGAAATGTTTGCATTTTTTTTGTATTTCGTAATGCATAGTTTTAGCAAAAAGAATAATTACAGTAACCTTTCTTCGAAATCAGGATTGTATAATCCCCTTAGTAACTTTGCCTGTTTAGAATTCTACAATACTGTTTGTTGTGTGACATTGTTTTGAACGGTGTATTCCTCGAATGCCAACATTGTATATGTTACCTATTCCTTGAATGCCAACAAAAATATTTCAATCGATGTTTATATAAGAACAATAGGTGTTTTTATAACTATTTAAATGATTTTTAAATATTTAAAGTATTTTTAAGTATTTAAATGTAAAACTTAAATACAGAACTTGATAAAATTGCAACATTTTATCACTTTTTGATAAGAAAATATAGTAGATTTTGGGGTTAAAACTATCATGAATTCTAAAGAATTAAAGAAAATAAAAATATTTTTATTACTTTTTATTAAAAAATATATTTTGGAAATGGAAATGTTTCTTGACATATAATAAAATACAATTATTTCAAACTAAAAAAAGGATATTAGAGCATTATCTAAATCCATATCATATTGAATATTTTATTAGTAAATATAAACTATATTAACTTTTTGATTGAATAATTAATTAAATTTTACACTTGTAATAGACTGTTAAATGAAAATTGCTTGTATAAAATATTCAACAATATTCACATAATTATGAAGATTTATAGTGCTTTTTTCAATTTGCTTATATTTTTACTTATATTATTAGTATTGTTTTCTGTGTTCTCTGTTTGCGAACAAATAACATATTATTCAAAATATTCTTCTTTTTATGCTATGAAAAAAGTATGAGAATATACAAAGTTAGGGGAAATTCCATCAAATAAAATAGGAGAAAATCACAGCACACAAAACTATAGAAATATTGAAAAAACCATCAAAGTCTAGACTTAGTGATGCAACAATTTCAAATTTGTATTTTTAGAGAAGAGCATATTGTTCAAGCAGTTACAGCCATAAATGAATTTTCAACAATTTTACAAACATGAAATCAAATGGGATTTAACTACCTGAAATTTTCTTTTCTGTTTAATTAGAATGATTGTTTTGAAAAGCATCCACTTTTGTTGTGATAACTTCTTGCACCTATTCCTCGAATGCCAACATAATTTTACAGGTACATTGTCGGTAGATCAAAGGAGGTTGGCATTCAAGGAATAAACCGTTTTAAACGAAAATGTATAGTGTACGTCAATAATTCTATAAAAGCTCATTAAGCCATAAAAAGAGGGCATAAGGTACAAGATTACTAAATATCCGGAAATTTTAGTTTGATATTCAGGGTACACAAAAAGGGTGTTTCCGTATACATTTTTTGTACTTTCCTATCGTTTTTTCGATCGACATTCGTGAATGAAAATGCATATGTCGGCTTCATGATCAATTTCACAAACACTTTCAGTATTATCACATTGAACGTGCTAAATAAATGTACAAAATATAAGAACAATGCCTTCTTGTAATCATGCAAACGAATTTGTAAAAATCTTGTTCTACAGATATTTGTGTTGTATTTCCCGCCAATTAACAGGAACAGCAAGAACACAAAACAAAACAAAAAACGCAATTAAACCATTCATTTTCTTTTCCTTAAAATAAAAATGTTTTAAGCATAAACAAAATATTTCATATACAAAAAAAAACTAATAAATAAACCAAATTTCTAATTGAAAAGTTACTTAGAAATAACCTATATTTACCTTGAATGACAAAAGAACAAATCAGAAGCATTAACACATGTTTCATATTCGGCCTTAATTTCGATGTTATTTCTCTGTTTCCTCTTTGTGAATATCATCGCTGTGATAACCCTTCAATTTATATAATTTTATGCCATGAAATATCATTTTTCATTGGACTAATCATATGGCTTTCCTAACTAGGGAACACTATACGTATTTGAATACTAAAACAATAAAATAATAATGTTAACTCAAATTAATATTTTCCGTTGACTACTTTTCTTATAAATAAAGTATGAGCTACATAATGAAAACATCGGATTTCATGTAATTCAAACACAAATATTATGTTATTCATTTTAATAAATATAAACGCAATAAAATGTATCGATTGTAATAGTACTTAAAACTCCAGTATCCGTATAGAGAGTGCATTTACTCGTATTACGGAATTACATGACTAATTGTTTGGAATTAGTAGCACCGTTGGGACCTTGAAAGCAATTCGTTGATTTTTTTATTTCATTGACTTGATACAAGGATTAACAATAATCTAATTTGCGGAAATGTAACACTTACGAACGAGATATTCGAATTTTCAAATATGTTCAATATTTCTTGAACAGGTAAAATTTTTTCAGATGAAAGAGGGGAGCAGCACCCCTCATATGCTGGCTACTTTTATGGATCATTTCAAGACGCATTCTGGGTTTACTCCTATTAAGAACGCTGCATGCGTAAGAATCAACAGAATGGAGTCATAAGTATCTTGGCTCGATAAGATATATACGACAAAACAGAAGCGTAAAGGTTCCTAGTTCATAATGAAAGGTGAACACATTTTATCAATTCGAATAAAATACTTACAAATCATGAGCCTTGAAAGGTTATATTTCCCAAAGGTCTCTTTTCAGTAGTTCACAATACCCCTATTTAGTTATCATAGGTTCCAGGCTTATAATTTAATACGACAGAAGCGCGTTTCAACCAAATATTAGTCATCAGTGACGCTCAGACAAAAAGACTTAGAAAGTCAAACAAAGACAAAGTTAAAGAGCACTGATGACCCAAAATTCGAAAAGGTTGTGTCAAATACGGCAAAGGTTGTCAATACCTAGGATGAGAAAATCCTTAGTATTTCGAATAAGTAAAATTTTCCAGACATTTGATTTATTAAAAATGACCGTATGATTGGTATTTATGTCAACACCTACGTTCTGACTAAAAAGCTGGTGATACCCTCGGGAACAAAACGTCCACCAACAGTGACAACAACCTAGTGGTGAAAATAGTTATCAGATGTACCAGGCCAAATATTATATTCCAGATCTTATTGAACATGAAATATATAAAACGTAGGCGAAATGGAAATGTAAAATGATACGTGTGCATGCAAAACAAATTACTTGGCAAAGGGGTCAAAATACAGCACAAACAACATTTTCCAAAAGACCAAAAAATGTGTATTTAAACAAAACACATTTTACTAGATAGCAGGTCGAACAACGGAGTTTCTTAAACCCAGCTAGTGTAGTGCAAGGATCTATGACAAACGTAAGTTTGCCTATTTTCCCTAGTTATCATCAACATAAAAACTCCCATCGCATAGGTATCATTTACGTGTATATCTTAACTTATATGATATTCAAGACCTTTTTTTTTCTACTCAGACTTTGCGAAACTGCATTTCTGTTCGAACAAAAAATGATTACTTTTGGGGTGGCACGGTATGGTTTTATTAAGCATTAATGTTTTTGGCACGCCCTTTTTTTTACTTTTGGTCCTCGATGCTGTTCAACTTTGTACTTGTTTCGGCTTTCAAACTTTTGTATCTGGGCGTCACTGGTGAGTCTTGTTTGGACAAAATGCACTTCTGGCGTATTAAATTTTTTTAAATTTGTTGCCTTTTGTTAGCTTTTATTCGTGTGTTTCTTTGTCAATTGTGTTCTATTTATTGATAGTGTAGTCCTGCAATGTTGTGTTGTCATTTTAATGTTATATTTCACATGGCCATAAAAGAGGGAGGTTTGGCATGCCACATTTCCTTTAAAAATGTCCTGTACCAAGTCAGGAATATGGCCATTGTTATATTATAGTTCGTTTCTTTGTGTGTTACATTTTAACGTTGTGTTTCCGTTGTGTCGTTTGTTTTCTCTTATTTTTGAGTGTGAATTCCCATTACTATAAGACGTGTCACGGTACTTATCTATCCCAAATTCATGTATTTGGTTTTGATGTTATATTTGTTATTCTCAAAGGATTTTGTCTAATGCTTAGTCTGTTTCTGTGTGTTACATTTTTATGTTGTGTCGTTGTTCTCTAATATTTAATGCGTTTCCCTCAGTTTTAGTTTGTTACCTCTATTTTGTTATTTGTCCATGGATTTATGAGTTTTGAACAGCGGTATACTACTGTTGCCTTTATTTGTCGGTGTTTGGCGTTTATATTGGGTTATGCAAAAAAAAGGAATGCTCATACCGAAAGAAATAGAGATTATACTCTAACAGTATAAATAGAACGTATGATGTTTCTAGTAGATAATCATTTACCTTCTAGAATCACTACAAACACAAATAATCATGTACCGATTAAAGATCTAGCTAGATTTTTCTTTTTTTTAACAACATTAAAAAGATAAGTTTTCGTACACCTTGCATAAATTAACGGACTATATAAACAACATCCAATGAAACCAAAAATTTGTATCAATGAAATAATTAAGTAAAGATTTTCAGATTTGTGTTGACGAATTCACCATATTTGGTAGATTACTTTCATTCAAACCTAATACGTCTCCTCAGACAGAGCATGGATAGCGATGCATACAGGCAACGACAGAAGGACCGTTAATAGTAAGAAATAGAAAAATAACAGAAAGGAACGTAAAAACTTTAGTTTTTTTTAAACTTGTTGTATGCTGTTTGTCATGTTAAACAGATACATAGCAAGAAGAAAAAGAAAAAACATTACTGCATTATTATTTGTAAATCTCTGTAAATAAGTTGGAGTTATCTCTCTTTTTGCACAAATTAAAGTTTTGAGAAAGGTCATTGGAATCGTCTGCTTTATTTACATTTTGTATAGTTTTGAGAATGGCCCCAAAACGCAAGGAACTGTCAAGAACACAAAAGCAAAACAAAAATCGCAATTAAACCATTCATTTTCTTTTCCTTAAAATAAAAATGTTTTAAGCATAAACAAAATATCTATATACATAACAAAAAAAACTAATAAATAAACCAAATTTCTAATTGAAAAGTTACTTAGAAATAACCTATATTTACCTTGAATGACAAAAGAACAAATCAGAAGCATTAACACATGTTTCATATTCGGCCTTAATTTCGACGTTATTTCTCTGTTTCCTCTTTGTGAATATCATCGCTGTGATAACCCTTCAATTTATATAATTTTATGCCATGAAATATCATTTTTCATTGGACTAATCATATGGCTTTCCTAACTAGGGAACACTATACGTATTTAAATACTAAAACAATAAAATAATAATGTTAGCTCAAATTAATATTTTCCGTTTACTACTTTTCTTATAAATAAAGTATGAGCTACATAATAAAAACATCGGATTTCATGCAATTCAAACACAAATATTATGTTATTCATTTTAATAAATATAAAAGCAATAAAATGTATCGATTATAATAGAACTTAAAACTCCAGTAACCGTATAGAGGGTGCATTTACTCGTATTACGGAATTACATGACTAATTGTTTGGAATTAGTAGCACCGTTGGGACCTTGAAAGCAATTTGTTGATTTTTTTTATTTCATTGATTTGATACAAGGATTAACAATAATCTAATTTGCGGAAATGTAACACTTACGAACGAGATATTCGAATTTTCAAATATGTTCAATATTTCTTGAACAGGTAAACATTTTTCAGATGAAAGAGGGAAGCAGCACCCGTCATATGCTGGCTACTTTTATGAATCATTTCAAGACGCATTCTGGGTTTACTCCTATTAAGATCGCTGCATGCGTAAGAATCAACAGAATGGAGTCATAAGTATCTTGGCTCGATAAGATATATACGACAAAACAGAAGCGTAAAGGTTCCTAGTTCATGATGAAAGGTGAACACATTTTATCAATTGGAATAAAGTACTTACAAATCATGAGCCTTAAAAGGTTATATTTCCCAAAGGTCTCTTTTCAGTAGTTCACAATACCCCTGTTAAGTTATCAGTGACGCTCAGACCAAAAGACTTATAAAGTCAAACAAGGACAAAGTTGAAGAGCATTGATGACCCAAAATTCGAAAAGGTTGTGTCAAATACGGCAAAGGTTGTCAATACCTAGGATGAGAAAATCCTTAGTATTTCGAATAAGTAAAAATTTTCCAGACATTTGATTTATTAAAAAAATGACCGTATGATTGGTATTTATGCCAACACCTACGTTCTGACTAAATAGCTGGTGATACCCTCGGGGACAAAACGTTCACCAACAGTGACAACAACCTAGTGGTGAAAATAGTTATCAGATGTACCAGGCCAAATATTATATTCCAGATCTTATTGAACATAAAATATATAAAACGTAGGCGAAATGGAAATGTAAAATGATACGTGTGCATGCAAAACAAATTACTTGGTAAAGGGGTCAAAATACAGCACAAACAACATTTTCCAAATGACCAAAAAAAGTGTATTTAAACATAACACATTTTACTAGATAGCAGGTCGAACAACGGAGTTTCTTAAACCCAGCTAGCGTAGTGCAAGGGTCTATGACACACGTAAGTTATCATCAACATAAAAACTCCCATCGCATAGGTATCATTTATGTGTATATTTTAACTTATACGATATTCAAGACCTTTTTTCTTCTACTCAGACTTTGCGAAACTGCATTAATTGTTCGAACAAAAAATGATTACTTTTGGGGTGGCATGGTATGGTTTTATTAAGCATCAATGTTTTTGGCACGCCCTTTTTTTACATTTGGTCCTCGATGCTGTTCAACTTTGTACTTGTTTCGGCTTTCAAACTTTTGTATCTGGGCGTCACTGGTGAGTCTTGTTTGGACAAAATGCACTTCTGGCGTATTAAAAAATTTTAAACTTGTTGCCTTTTGTTAGCTATTATTCGTGTGTTTCTTTGTCAATTGTGTTCTATTTATTTATATTGTAGTCCTGCAATGTTGTGTTGTCATTTTAATGTTATATTTCACATGGCCATACAAGAGGGAGGTTTGGCATGCCACATTTCCTTTAAAAATGTCCTGTACCAAGTAAGGAATATGGCCATTGTTATATTATAGTTCGTTTCTTTGTGTGTTACATTTTAACGTTGTGTTTCCGTTGTGTCGTTTTTATTCTCTTATTTTTGAGTGTGAATTCCCATTACTATAATACGTGTCACGGTACTTATCTATCCCAAATTCATGTATTTGGTTTTGATGTTATATTTGTTATTCTCAAAGGATTTTGTCTAATGCTTAGTCTGTTTCTGTGTGTTACATTTTTATGTTGTGTCGTTGTTCTCTTATATTTAATGCGTTTCCCTCAGTTTTAGTTTGTTACCTCTATTTTGTTATTTGTCCATGGATTTATGAGTTTTGAACAGCGGTATACTACTGTTGTCTTTATTTGTCGGTGTTTAGCGTTTATATTGGGTTATGCAAAAAAAAAAAGGAATGCTCATAACGAAAGAAATAGAGATTATACTCTAACAGTATAAATAGAACGTATGATGTTTCTAGTAGATAATCATTTACCTTCTAGAATCACTACAAACAAACAACATCATGTACCGATTAAAGATCTAAGCTAGATTTTTCTTTTTTTAACAACATTAAAAAGATAAGTTTTCGTACACCTTGCATAAATTAACGGACTATATAAACAACATCCAATGAAACCAAAAGTTTGTATCAATGAAATAATTAAGTAAAGATTTTCAGATTTGTGTTGACGAATTCACCATATTTGGTAGATTACTTTCATTCAAACCTAATACGTCTCCTCAGACAGAGCATGGATAGCGATGCATACAGGCAACGGCAGAAGGACCGTTAATAATCAAAAATAGAAAAATAACAGAAAGGAACGTAAAAACTTTAGTTTTTTTTAAACTTGTTGTATGCTGTTTATCGTGTTAAACAGATACATAGCAAGAAGAAAAAGAAAAAACATTACTGTATTATTATTTGTCTGTTTTTATTTTTATTTTTTAGCTATGGCGTTTTCAGTATATTTTCGATCTATGAGTTTGACTGTCCTTCTGGTATCTTTCGTCACCTCGTTTATGTTATTTAGAAAATTAACAGTAAAAAAAATGAATTATAAAAATGATATTCAAATCTAAACTACCGTGCCAAAAGTGAAGATAATTAAACGACGTCATGTCGAATGCGGGTTGGAAGTAATAACTCTTAAAGCCGTTTTCTCTGTAAATAAGTTGGAGTTATCTCTCTTTTTGCACAATTTGAAAGTTTTGAGAAAGGTCATTGGAATCGTCTGCTTTATTTACATTATGTATAGTTTTGAGAATGGCCCCAAAACGCAAGGAACTGTCATTGTCTGAGAAAAAATGCCATTGCAGCATTACATAAGGCTGGTATGGAAGGACCTGGCATCGCAAGACAAACAAGACATCCACTTCCAACAATTTATGGGGTTTTAAACCGTTTCAAAGGTCGAGGGAGTTTGGAAAAGAAGGAGAGAACGGAAAGCAAAATCTCCTAACACCACGGGATACTCGCAAACTTTGCACCACTGTCAAGTCGGACAGAAAACGTCCACTACATGAAATAACTGCTGTTTTTAATGAATCTAGGGAAGAACCAGTATCTTAACGTACTGTTCAGCGAAAATTGTATGAAGAAGGGTTAAAAAAAACGTGTTGTAAAAAAATCCATCAGAATTCGTGCTGCAAATGTTAAAAAAAAGGCTGGCATGATGTAAATTGGCCAGGCACAAAACTGTGGAAGATTATTAGAGAAGGTTCATATATAGTGATGAATGTAAGGTGGAAATTGGAATGGATAATCGTGTTTAGTCTTGAGACGGCCTGTGAGGAGTGAACTCCTCAATGTTTAAATCGTGGCCGTGGGTCACGACTGAGTTGATGATCTGGGGCTGCATTACCTATGAAGGTGTTGGTACTATTACTGTTGTAACTGGTAATATTGATGCTTTAAAGTATATTGAGATTGTTGACAATTTTGTTTGGCCTGTTATTGCTCGTCATTTCCCCGCTGACAATTACATATATCAATATGACAATGCCCCGGTGCATAGGGCCAAAATTGTGAAAGATTACATAGAACAAAATCAACTTCATGGTATGGAATGGCCAGCACAAAGTCCATACCTTTATATTATTGAAAATATGTGGCGTGAAGTTAAAATTAAACTGCAAAACCAGGCACATAACATCACTACAAAGGCTCAAATGGAGACAGCAATTCGGGACCTATGGACAAATATATCCTTAGGATTCCTAAGAAAACTTTATAATTCCAAGACGTTTGAGGCTAGTAATAAGGGCAAAGGGAAACATCACAAAGTATTAGGTGAGTTCAGAACATTTTATTAATATAATTACAAAGGTTGAACTGTGACAAATACTTGACAACTGTATGTGGTGGTCATCTTGAAATTATCTTCACTTTTGGCACAAGTCACAATGTTTGATGCTTTATTTGAATTGACTATCATTTACGATCTCAATTGTTGATATAAATTTATGGCCGGTAGTTTTAATTAAAGAATGCAATTTATGTTTTGCCATCTAAAAGATTCAAAGCTATCCCGTTTTACCCAAAGTTCATTCAAACAGTTTTGTCAGTCAAGGACATTCAGTGGATCCCTCTTGTATCTGCAAAAATAAAATAATAGAGATTATAAAAAATTTATATTTTTATCAACAAAAATGTAACAAAAAGTATTAATTTTTATTCATTATTCATTAGGAAATACTCCTATTAATTTAAAGTATCAGTCTTTGGAAAATTATTTAGAATTCTACCCACCTAACAATGTAGCACATGAACTTATATCTGGTTTCAAATATGGTTTTTCATTTAAATATTTTCGCTCTAGGGAACTCAGGGAGAGTTCCAATTTAAAAAGTGCATTACAGCTACCCAAAATTTGTAAAGAAAAAATAATGAAGGAAGTTAAACTTGGTCGCATTGCTTGTCCCTTCAAATACCCACCTTTTCCCACACTTCATCAGTTATCACCAATGGGGCTAGTGTCAAAAAAGGATGGGGATTTCAGACTTATTCAACCTATCCTGAGAATACTTCAATAAACGATTTTATTGATAAAGATCATTGTTCAGTGCAGTAAAGTTCAGTGGACGAAGCAGCATGTTTGATTAATAGACCCAAACGTTTGCCCGTTTAAGTCAGTGTGATATAAAAGCGGCTTTTCGTTTGTTACCAATTGCCCCACACGATTTTGACATTACTCATGTTTTTGGGTATAGAATTTGATACACATAATTTAATCATGCGGCTTCCAAACGAAAAACTTGTCAAACTCTCACAAAAAATCAGAGATACCTTAGACAATTCTAAAGTTCTATTTCTTTTGCTAAATAATTCAAAATTTGGTGACTATGTGGAACGCATCTATCCCATCGAACTAGAGATAAAGGATACTACAGATACAGTTAAGTCGGTCTCATATCTTGACTTACATCTAGAAATTGACAATGAGAGTCAGTTGAAAACAACACTTTACGACAAAAGAGATGATTTCAGCTTTCCAATTGTGAACTTTCCATTTCTAAGTAGTAACATTCCAGCAGCACCTGCATACGGGGTATATGTCTCCCAATTGATACGATATTCTCGTGCTTGCACATCCTATCAGGTTTTTCTTGATAGAGGGTTGCTGCTCACAAGGAAGCTATTAAACAAGAGTTCTAAATGGTGAAGTTGAAATCATCCCTTCGTAAATTTTACGGACAACATCACGAGTTGGTTGACCGTTATGGAAAAACCGTTTCACAATTGATATCGGATATGTTCCTTACGTCGTAACTACAATCCCCTTCCCTTTCATGAATGTGACCTACCGAATTAGACTATTTATTGGATTTGTTATCACATAAACAACACGACGGGTGCCACGTGTGGAGCTAGATCTGCTTACCCTTCCTGAGCACCTGAGATCACCCCAAGTTTTTGGTGGGGTTCGTGTTGCTTATTCTTAAGTTTTCTATGTTGTGTCATGTGTACTATTCTTTGTCTGTTTGTCTTTTTTCATTTTTATGTTCATGTTCATGGCGCCAACTTAACAATTTCTGATATTTCATTTAGGAAAAAGTCCTGGAGCTAAGAGTAAGGTGGTCAAAAACTGATCAAAAGGGAAAGTCTGTTACTTTATTGATACCTGAGAATGGAAAAAACTACTGTTCAATACGACTCATTAACGAATACTTAAAGGTACGACCTATCTGTAACAATACCGATTTGTTTTTCATTATACTGGTATGCCTTTAACAATATACCAATTCAGTAGTATACTGGAAAAAGCTTTACAGTTTCTTCATATTAGTAAAGTTCATTTTAAGTCACATAATTTTAGAATTGGGGGAGCCACGGAACTAGCCAGACAGGGGGTCTCAGAGGAGGTAATTATGAGATTAGGCAGATGGAAATTGCATGCTTATTCTCGTTATATTAGGTTGCAATTTTTCTTGTTTCAAAAGGCTAACAAGCTACAGGTTTTATTGTTCATTGGGCCAACGTAGAGGCGAAGAAATATGGTAGGAACAACCTGGGACTGGGGTCAAAAGGTGTTACAACATACTGGATTGGGCAACTGGTTTACAGATTAAAGACTTAGACTCCCTACTGGATGCAAAAAGAATTTGTTTACCTTCTCCTCATTTTATCATCATTCACTGTGGAGCTAATGATTTGACAGATTTAGAATTGACAGGAAAGGCTTTAATTGAAAATGTAAAATGTTCTATCCTACGTTACCAGGCTTTATTATAATATGGTCTTCAATGCTACAGCGCAGGTACTGGCATTTTGTACCCTTAAATGCGGGTGCAATAATCGAACAGAAGAGAAAAAGAGTGATTTCAGTGGTCAAAAACTTTGTAATAGAAACCGGGGGTAAAGCTATATTACTTGAGAACATTAGGGCAAGTGAAGTGTCTTTATACAGAACAGATGGTACTCATTTGTCACAAACTGGAAATCAGGTTTTCTTAAATAATATACAAGAAGGGTTGAGTCTTTGCTACGCACAACAAAATCAACTTTTTCAATGATTCAATCATGAAAATTTTGTGGAGGTGAGAACCCAAGTTAGAATTGGTAGCTGACTTGGGCTCTCATATGGCGGTCCGAGAGACTGGTAGTGATTTGGGGATTATGTCACTCGGCCCTTGCTCTGGGCCGGACAAGTTCTACAATTTGCAGGTTTGCAAAATGTGGTTAGTGGTAACGATGTGGTCTGCAGATGGGTAACTCTGGTACCTCCTCCGCCTCATCTTATAGTGAGGAGGCCTATATCTGCCAACAGGTGGGGCACTAATAACTGGAGCATGGTGTAGGTGGTGGTGTAACCGTGTTTAACTACCAGGGGTTTTATGACACGAGGTCAAAATAGGTCAGCTGATAGCCATTGTGTATAGGTTCTCGGTAGTCACCCTGGCGCCTCAACAACATATGATAGAAAACTCTGTAGCCAAAGTAATGCCACAAAGTAAAAATGTACATTCTAGTCATGAAAATGTAAATACAAGTTGGTGTAATAAAATGTATGTTTAATTCAAAAGATTGTTTTTGTATAAGTTGTAAAAGTTATAAATGAAAAACAGAGGATGGAACCTCTACACAAATGAGTATAATATACAGAAAGTCTGTAGTATTTTAATTTTGGTATTTGTGAATAACAATTAACAACAGACAAAGAGAGACAACTCTAGATTAATTTTTAAACACTTTGTGATTAAAGGAAGGACTTCAAAATGGTTCAGAAAATACGTCAACAACTTTTGATCGTTGTTCCTCATCTCATTGTTATTCTTTCAGTGTTTATATAGGGTCTTCTTCTATAAGTATTGCAATTAAAAGAAACATTCCTGTATTGTGTACATTTAACAAATTGCAAAACTTTTTATAGGAGAGGCAACAGATACCAAATGGTCGTTCATACTCATAAGTCGAAAAAAAAACAACTGACAACGACATGGCTAAAAAAAAGACAAACAGACAAACAAAAGTATAAAAAAAAAAATTGCAAAGAAAACGGAAACATGCAACAAAAACCACTCAAAAAGATGGGGCTGATATCATACATTTAGGAAGGGTAAGCAGATCCTGTTTCACACGTGGCACACGAGGTGCAAAACAACTCCTAAAAGTACGTACTATTCAAGATTGACGAAATTGCCGCTTTTAAGTGGTTTATAGACGAGTTGATTATTACCAGCTGTTAAATGGTGCTGATGACTTTTCTTAACCAGTTTCTGCATAATCCGTTACTCGACATTAAATATCGGTAGGAAGCGTTTTTATCACAACGGGAAAGAAATTTGCAACAATTTCAATAGCTTGTCTGGCTGTAATAAAGACGGCCAATGCCTTTTCTTACACATGTGCTCCAATTGTCGAAACTATGATCATAGCGTAACCGCCTGTCATCGTCATTCTACACATAACGATAGCGAGAAAATAGAAAGAATCACGCTTTTAAAAACACAGCTGCTATAAGACTAGTACTACTGCACCAAAGCCAAGCTTCGATTCCGAAAAATATTAACTCCCCCTACATGCTACTACTCCGATTAATATAAAAGTATTACAAAACGAACATAAAAATCACAGTGACAAATCTTTTGTTTATTATTTATGCAATGGTTTGAAATATGGTTTTGACACTAAAGTGTCTGTCTACATGCAGTATTTCTCTATCGATTAGGTACCGTATAGTCATAATCAAGAGTACTAGGGGAAAGGCTATAGTCATAATCAAGAGTACTAGGGAGAAACGCTCTATAGTCATACTCAATAATACTAGAGTGAAACGCTACGGATTTAGTATAAACTTTCCATATATGATATCGATACAGCAAACACAAATTAAATACACTTGGTATTGAATAAAAGACACATAAAATGTTATAAATTATACATTATAAAAAAAGGAAACGTCATTCTTCAATTCTATTGATTTTCTAAATGGATTTAGCATTTTTGTCACCTCAAGGCAAATATTTTGCAGACAATCCACACACTTTAATTCATACACTTTGGGTATACAATATAACCATAGATTATCCATGCCCTTATGTTTATCAATGTCGTGCTAGCATTAAATGTTTACAAAAAGTCATTAAAAAGCTCTGACATAACAAACATCGTTTTGACACTAAAGTCGAGCACACCCTAGAAGGTGTACTTGATTTGGTTCAAATATGTACTTGTACTCGAAGAAAAACCTTGCAAGCATTGCATGCAGTACAAGTTATCCCTATATATATAAGGTACATGATTCTCAAATATATGTAGTGTACACATGGACAGGCTGTGAATTTTTTTTATTGAATTTCCATCGAAACGATAAAAGGGTACATACTCCTCAAAGAATATTCAGGTATATACAAAAGCTCACAAGGCATTATTATTATATTTTATTGTCAACATGTAATACAAACTTACATTTAAACGGCGAACGAAAACCACCTGATCTGTTAGTCAAAGTCAATGATTATATGTACGATGGATGTGATGTTTTATTATGTCAAGGACCACTCGATTCAAAATCATAAAAAAGACAAACTTCTTATATGAAAAAAAGTCGAGTGCATTCTTTTAAATTGAGATATGTTTTGTTCAACTAATTTTGTCATATATAAAACAAAACAAATGGATAAATCATTTCGACATGAGTTTGATAAAATCAGATGATTACTTAGCCTTTCTCATATTAGTTGTATCATCTGTTATTCCGATGTCCCATATGTCTGACAGCCCATTGGTCCGACACCCTTATAATCCGATGCCCCAATAGTCCAACACCCAAAAGTCCAACACTGAATAATTGAAAAATATTTTATATAAATAATTTTTATTTCAAGTTGATAATTCCATTAGTTAAAACGAACCCTCCTGAGAGTCCTCAAAATAGTAATAATATATTCATAAAGTACTCACAATATTATCATTTTATAATTGTCCAGTGGGAAATATTACAAGCATGTTTAGGACGAGAACAGTTTAACAATACATATGATAGATAGGTCCTGTAATAGATGCCGTCTAGGATGAAAAAAAAAGGTCAATGAAATTTGGACTGCCACTGGACAATGGAAGTATATCGAATAGGGACAGGCATTTACCTTGAAACAGGCTCAAACTAAAGGCCAGCGACGGCCCTTCAAAGAATTGTTGCAATGGCTCTTAACCGATAAAGAACGTGGAACTCTCGCTACAAGAGGCATCGGACATAACGTCACCACTCTTGACACTTGTTGAACTCAAAATTAAAATACAACCCGCACAATCAAACAAACATCCAATGTTGGCAAAGGTTAGTGCCAGTCGGACGAAAACCAGCAACAGCAAACAATACTGGAAAATAGAAATAATGAAAAACACATTTCTGTGACAGTCTCAAAGTGTATTTGATATATGACGTGTAAATAGATGTTACCATCTATAAATATGTTGTAATTAAATATTCAGTATTCACATTAGCGATCGCGAACGAACGGGGATTTAGTAACGACATAAAGAACATATCTATAACGGTCAACTTACTCGTAATGGCGACCGTAAAATTTACGACGAGATGATTTCAACTTCACCATTTGGAACTTTTGGTTTGAAAGCATCCGTGTGAGATATACATATAAATCGTATGCAGGCGATGCTGGAATGTGACTACAAAGAAATGGAAAGTTCACAATTGGGAAGCTGAAATCGTCTCTATTGTTGTTAAGTTTTGTTTTCAGTTGATCCTAATTTTCATTTTCTAGATGTAAGTCAACATATGAGGCAGACTTAACTGTATCTGTTGTATCCTTTTTTTCTAGTCGATGGGAAAGATGCGTTCAACATAAAATATACTGACATATTCCTACTCTGATACTCGCATTGGCATTTAAAACTTGTATAACATATGGTTGAGAAAAATCGGTTTTTGTCATTTATTATATTTATATCAAATTTGTAAAGATTACAGATAAAATTAGAATGCGCACCTCAAATACTGTATTTTCACTCCGATATATATCTTGACTAGTCAAAAATCTCCTTTCAAGATATCTGAGGACGTGATTAACGTATATAATCTTTTTGTGTTTTACTGTGTGTTTTTATTTTTAAGGCTCATCCCACGATTGAATCCTTTTTGAAACTAGATATTATGTTTTGTATTAATTTATTAAAGCAGAATTAATGTATATAAACAACGACGAATAAGCTTATAATAGTGTGTAGTTATATCAAAGGTCACTGAAAAGGTATAAAGTTTCATTTCGTACGGGTGAATGGTTGTGCAAAAGTTATTTTTTCAAATACATAAAGTTTATACAAAAAAATTGTTCACTTCAACATAACTTTACTGCTTCACTACACATTTATGCAATAAAGCGGGCCACCAATTATACAAAAGTCATGAACTGTATAAACAATCTCCATATAAATATCAAGATGGTGAATAACTGACATTGGGACACGAGAGGTTTACATGTACATGCATTTAAGATTTGGAGCTGCGTCCGTGTACCTAAATATAGACATTCCAAGGTAACGTCGTGCAATATCTCTGTTTTTTTCTTTTTCTTAGTCTAACTTGTGGTCGGTTTATGTTGTCTCTTTTTTCTTTCTTTTTTTATACAAGTTCAGTAACAGTTATTGAAACATGCATTTATCTTACGCAAGTTAGAAACTGCAAAAGCAGAAGATGTATTCAGTATGAAATCAACGGGCAGTTTTAAAAGTATCTTGACTCTTGAGCAAATACTTGAACATTTGAGAATGGTAAAAGTTATATAATAAATTAATTTTTGACTAAAATGATTAATTTACCCAAGAGACCTAAGTTACAATCACCCTCGTCCGTTTTCCTCGGTGAATATAATATCTCTGGGTTAACTATCCTTGTATATACCTAATGCAAAGTCCATAATTCTATTTGTAATAAGCTATAATTCCTTATAGTATATGAAAATATCTCGTTATAAATGATGTGTCATGTGTTTGGTTAGTATTCGGTTTAAATTAGTACACATGTACCCGTGTGCATTCAAATATCAATACATGCAAAGTGCATTTAGTCAAGCACGGTGTAATATAATTTTATTTCATTATAATTTATATATAACTTAATTTCTAAAGAAACAAAAAAAAAAAAAATATCGGTTAAAAAATAGTTTGACTTTCATTAAATTCTAAATTGGGTTCACAGACATCCATCCCTCAACTTTAAAAAGAATTATTAAATCATACTTTTGAATGATTCATTTAATTCAAAATGTAATGCATGTATTAGTAATACATTTTTCATGCAATCTACTTTACTTTTTTTAAACGAACAAAATTAACACTTAGGTAATTAAAGTACACGTAGTTTAAAATTTGGGAATGACAGAAAAGGGCATTTCAACAATCTTGAAAGATTTATAGAATCACTTATTACAACACGGGCCCGTATATGTAAACAGTCTTAGACGTATACATGTCTGCTTTCTATTTTCATTGCATTGAAATATATTTGTTGTTTTATTTTTTCTATTTGATCTCGTAAGGCCGACGTCATAAATTATTTATAGTAACATAAGTTGTCAATAAAACAAGAAAGAGCAGTTCCAAAACCCAAGGCTTAAATATGTAAACAGTCTTAGACGTATACATGCCTGCTTCATATTTTTATTGCATTGTAAGATGTTTGTTGTTTTTTTCTTCTTCTAATTGATCTCGGAAGGCCGACGTCATAAATTATTTATAATAGTTACAGAAGTTGTCAATTTAAGAAGAAAGTCTTGGTTTTTTAACTATACTCCTGAGTATACCCACATAAATTAACTACATGTTCTCTTCAATGTTGCAAGTTTGGAATAAGGGGACGACCATTTGATTTTCGGGGGGGGGGGGGGGATGAGGATTTTGAAAATAATTTAGCCTTGATAATCACAAATATAAATGGTTTGTTCTGTGGTAGTTTGAAAATAAATGACCTCACTTGCAAAGTTTTGAAAATAAATAACTCAGCAGGTATAATCTAAAGTATGAGATGGCACCAAATTCTTTAAAAATTCATCTTTTTTCTTAAAAAAAATCGGCAAACACAATTTTTTAATGATAAAAGTATAAATATTATTCAATTGCAATTGGTTTCATTAAACTTGAGGTACATTAATGTCTCAGGAAACCGTACCTCACTTTTATTTTAACAGGGCCGTAACTCAGTACATTGAGGCAAATGCCTCATGTAGGAAATTTCAAACCAAACGCTTGTCTCCATATCAAATTATGTTCACGGCGAGTGCCTTGCAAGAAGCAAGTTCTGTTTCCCCTCAGACGTAGCCCTGACTTTTCGGGATCAATGTTTCTTATTTATTTGTCGTTTGTTCATTGATTACCCTTCTGTATTCTGTTAGTGTTGCATTCCTTTTGTAATCTAGTAATTTTGTTATGAACTTGATCATGAGTTTAAATTAAAAAAAACACCAGCCACAGTCACTTAACTATGTGAATTTCATTTTTGCTTTATCATGCACATTGGTCTTTTGATGTTGACTCTAGAAACTTAAGTTTTACACTGAATTTATACATTTTGCTTTGAGAACAAAGTATTGTCAAAATATTATTAAAAAAAACTTGCATTTTTAGATTATGAAAGGGTCTTTGAACACCCCGGAAGCATGATTTTTACATCATTTGTTTTATAGCTTCTTGGGCCTTCAGTGGCTCCAAAACCCTTCAAAATATGTTTGCCAATACTTTTAAAAGAGGTTAGTTACAATCAAACTTAATACTATGTGTGCAATGAATAATCAATCACTTGCTTTAATGAAAAAAAAATCTTGCTTCAATAGTGCAGAAAATAATCTGAATAATCTGTCCTCTTAGTTTACAAAAATAAATAACCGATCAAAAACAAATCCTCCTGCCCCCTCCCCCCCCCCCGAATATCAAATGGTGGTCCCCTAAAGGGTATGGAATCAATATAAATATGTTGTTTATATAGAGTTAAGATTCTAGATCTGCGCCTTTGATTCGTTTTAAGTGAGGTTCTGACTACATTTGTATATTATGCAATGATTGAAAGTATTCATGGCGGTCAATCACGTTGAAAAGTTTTAAGACAAAATGAAAAAAATAAACAAAAAACAATGTACATTTTTGCCTCTTAACGAATGCTAGTTAAAACTTTATAATCGAGATTTAAATGCAATTTACTGATATGATCACGGTCCAGACTCTAAAAAGAAACACCTGTTATTGAAAGATTTATTTGAATTTTCTTATATACGTGTATGTAAACTGCAAGGAGACGATGGGTATACCCCAACGAGACAGTGTTCTAACAACAAAAAACTAACAAACTATATCGTGTTGTCTATTTGCCGTCAATAATAACGAAAATTTCTTTGCAAAGCGTCAAACTCGATTTTTGACTCTTCTGAAGAAAATTCAAACAGAAACGTTCGCAGATCTGTTTACAATAAATTAAGAAAAAAAAGATCAAAAACCAACAAAATTTATCATTAAGGCAACCATTTACGATGTCCTAAACATATGACGGACCAAATAAAAAAAAAAAAAAAAAAAAACACCCGACGAGATTTTTACGCACCCGTTTTATGGTATATTATTCTTCATGCTGCTATTTAGGAGATATGTTTTGTTGGTCAAATATTATTATAATTATATAGCGTCAATTGCTACATGTAACAACTGTGTGTATAAATTTATGTCACCATGTGTTGCATAACACTGTTATTATCAGATTCTTAATATATATATATTGTTGGCTTTTTTAAAAATTAATTTCGCCCTATCAATTACGCCACATCAATATCTAGATAAATGAAAAAGATGCTATTCAAAATTAAAATGAATTCAATTATTTCTAGTAAAGGGTGTTGTCGTCCAAAAATAAATGATATTTGAGTAAGTAAGGTAATCTTATTTTGTCATTATTAAAGAAAGTGATTCATAAATGTGGTTTGTTGCGCATGATTCTGTGTACTAATCATACCATCCTTTAGTTATCAGATATTCATTTATGCAACAACATAAATCAAAGTACTGAAGTACTGAACATCGGATGACCGCAGGTTCTTGTGGATGGTCAAATGCACATGTCGCAGAAACAGATCACATCTCTGTACCTGAAACTGAGGTTAATTTACAGAGATATTTTTTTTCTGATACAAGTTCGTGCTTGGATGATGAATAAATGACAGGAAATTTAACCTCACCGTAATAACTATTATATTGTAGTGATACAAATCAGTATACATGTACCTTGGACTATTATACTAATATACTAGGCAAAAAAAAAGAAAAAAGAAAAAAAAAGAAACGTTACATCCTTGTAAGATCATTTATTTTTTATAACAAAAAATTGATAACAAAAAGTTAATAGAATAGTTAGCTAACATAATTTTAAAGAGAACAATAACAAGTTTTCTCTATTGAAAACAATATTGCACAATTTTTGACAATTTGAACAGGGCTAGTTCAGAATTCAGGTTAACATGTCAATACCTTGTATAACCACCTCTTGCATTTATGACCGCTTGACACCTCCGTCGCATGGAATCAATAAGACATCGAATAAAGTCTTGAGGGATGTTGTTCCATTCCCTGAAAAGAGCTGTTCGGATCTGGGCAAGCGTTTCCGGTGGATTTTGGCTATTTCTGATACGTCGTCCAAGTTCGTCCCAAAGATGTTCAATTGGCAATAAATCTGGAGACATTGCTGGCCAATCAAAACACGAATATGGTTATTTTCCAAAAAGGTCATCGAAATGTGTGCCACGTGACAACTGGAGTCATAATTTCGTCCCTATACCTTGTTGCATTTAGGTTACCAACGATGATTTTGAGCTCGATGCGTTCCTGTTAGGTTATTCCGCCCCATACCATGATTCCACCACCACCAAACCGATCCGTTTCCTGCACGCGCACATCCAAAAATCGTTCATTGAGCCGCCGGTAGACCCTGGCTCTGCTGTCGTTAAATTTTAAGTTGAATTTAGATTCATCGGTAAAAAGAACGTGTCTCTATGTTTGCCTATTCCATCGAATCCGTACCCGAGTCCATTGAAGTCGCGCCATCCTGTGACGCTGTGTAAGGATAGGTCCCTTCAATGGACGACGAGCTCTTAGACCAACTTGATGCAATCGGTTATACGAACTGTTTGAGCAGATATTCTGTTGTTATGTCTTCCGTGGGTTTGTCGTGCAGTATGTGACGCGCTTACAAATCGATTCCGGAGATGAATGATGCGGATGTGCCTGTCTTGACGTAACGTCGTTTCACGTGGCCTGCCACTTCGGGGGCGATCATTTGGTGTGCCAGTATCTCTATTAAAGACGAGTCTTAAGCCTTGCATTAGTCATTCTAGAGACATTAAAATTATTTGCAACCTGCACTTGAGTCATTTCTGCTGCCAACATCCCAATAGATCGTTCTCCCTCATATTGGCACCGACGGGGCATTGACTTGCGTGTAACTTTTTCAATTTTTTAATGAGAACTTTTGTTAACAATCGTGTTCGACACAATTAATGGCTAAAAGGACAACTTGATTCCATAATTTTACAGGTAAATTTTGAAAAAAAAATGGTTATTTGTTTGAAATCAGAAAATGACGTCACGTCATTTCCGATATTTTCATAAATGAGTAAATTTGATAGATAAATCATTCAGGTTACTAGTTTTAATCATAGAAATATTTGAAATTAATATATTTTATGTGATATTTTTAATTAAGTACCGGTCTTTGTAAGAATCATGCAGGTTCCTGTTGATGGGCGATTCATGACCCCTCTTCAAATGTCTTTATATTTTGTTTATGATGAAGGTATGGTATGAAAATAAGTTTTCTGTATTAATTTTTTCTTTTCAACTTTGGTTGCCATGGAAACCATCCTTACAAAATTTTGCCTAAATACGTCCATAAGTAGCCTTTGAAAATTGAAATATAATGGATTTTAAAGAACCATAGAAATAAAGTTAATCAATACAAACAATATGTATATTTACAGTATTGACAAACACAACCCCAAACTATACAAAAACGTTAAAATTTTGAATTTACTAAATGGTTTGTTTCCATAGCAACCATTTAAAAATGTGTTAAAATTCGAAAATGAAAAATTTCAAAAACTTAAAAATTTTAAATCTGTTTATATCCCAAGACCAACAATACCATGACATGTCATTGACAAATTTTGAAAGACCACATTCTATATATTCAGAAAATAAAAAGAAAGTCGTGTGTTTTTTTTTTTCTTTAAAAAAATAATTTTAGTCAAAAATTGTCAATTTTCACCAAAATTCAGATTACCAAACAAATGAATACTGAAACATTTTGAACTTAAAAAGCTAAAACATTCCATTTATGCGTGCATTCCTGACACAAATTTGTTAATTATAAATGAGAAAATATGATTGATAGAGATATTTTTGTAGAGAAGGACATTTTTTCTTTCTGGGCATGGTGCCCCCCCCCCCCTTTTTTTTTTCAAAATTCAAAAAATCATTAATAAATTTAAAAGATGGAATTCAATTGTGAACATTTTGAGCATTAAAACATGAAATTTCTTCAAAGGGTGAGGGCAATAATAGAACCCCCTACACCATTTTTATATATTAGATTTTTTTTTAGAAATGGGGAATGTGTCAAAGAGAGAACAACCCAAACAGAAATTTAAAATCTTTAGATTCTATTTCATGGTCTTTAAAATTGACTCTAAAGAACCTGAATCGATCACCTGTAATTTTTGGTTAAATCTTGCATCAATGATTATTTGTCCCTTCAATATATATCAATGAGTGGCTTAACAATTCCATTTAAATGTTCTTTGTATCTGTCGTTTTTTCTTCAAAAGCAAAAAATGAATTTTACCCCTGTGTTCCATTTTAGCCATAGTGGCTAAGTTTCTTGAAGTACAAGGAGATAAAAAACTAAATTTATACAAGATTATAACTCCCAAGTTGGACTGAAATTGATTAAGCATATTCAATATCAAAAGAAGATTTTTTTTTAAAGGAAGCAAACTAGATGAACAAATTGTGAAAAATTTCTTTAAAGGGCTATAACTCCATACGGATTCAATTGACAATTCTGGTCATATAAACTTATTTGTAGATCCTACTTTGCTGAAAGTTGTGCTGTTTACAGTTTATCTTTGTCATTAATAATATTCAAGATAATAACCAAAACTGCAAAATTTCCGTACAATTAACAATTAAGTGGCAGCAACCCAACAATGGGTTGTTAGATTCATCTGAAAAATTGCTCTTAAAAGACTTTAGTGTTTGAGATATGAGCTACACACTGCATTTTACCCCTATGTTCTTATTTTACCCATGGCGGCCATGTTTTTTTACAAAATAGAAAACAGAACACAAACTTAATTCTAGATATCCTAAGGATCATTCAGTTTATAAGTTTTACTGGAATTGGTTAAGTAGTTTCAGTGGAAATGTTTCAAATATTTTACACCGGACAGACGACAACGGAAGCAAAGTGATGGCAAAATTCACAGTTCCTTTGAAACGGTGACCTAAAAAAAACTACGTCCGTTCTATCAGAAATAAACTGAAAATAAAAAATAAAAAATTTGTACCATCGAGAGCGCTAACAAGGCAACTTTCCATAAATTTTAATATTTTTAAGGGTCATAACTCTTTTAAAAAAGTCAATTGTCCATGATTATAGAACTCATCCGAGATATTGTTGATATTAATCTAGTGTATAAGTTTTATTAAAAATCTGGCAAGTATTGTACCTGTGGGAGCGTTAAAGGGGCTATTTTCCATAAATTTATTATTTTCAAGGGTAATAAATGTTTTTATTAAAGTCGATTGACCACCAATATCTAACTTGTTCGAGATATTGCTTATAATAACCTAAAGTATTAGTTTCTTAAAAATCTGACAAAATTTGTACATGTGCGAGCGCTGCAAGGACAGCCAGATGGACACAAGGACGGATGGCAATCAAAATTTTAAGCAGACCATGTTTAAACGAAAAAAATTAAGTTCTAATTTCGATTTTTATTAATTGAAAATTTTTTGGTCGCATATTGGTATCACGTTGGCGTCGTCGTCGTCCGAAGACATTTGGTTTTCGCACTCTAACTTTAGTAAAAGTAAATTGAAATCTATGAAATTTAAACACATGGTTTATGACCATAAAAGAAAGGTTGACATTGATTCTTGGTGTTTTGGTCCCAACAGTTTAGGAATTAGGGGCAAAAAAGGGCCCAAATAAGTATTTTTCTTGGTTTTCGCACAATAACTTTAGTATAAGTAAAAAGAAATCTATAAAATTTTAACGTAAGGTCTCTATGACCACAACAGGAAGGTTGGGATTGATTTTGGGAGTTTTAGTCCCAACAGTTTAGGAATTAGGGGCCAAAAACAGGTCCCAAAAAGCATTTTTCTTGGTTTTTGCATAATAACTTAAGCATAAGTTATTAGAAATCTATGAAATTTTAACACAAGGTTTATAACCACAAAAGAAAGGTTTGGATTGATTTTGGGAGTTTTGGTCCCAACGAATGAGGGGCCAAAAGGGTCCAAAATTAAACTTTGTTTGATTTCATCAAAAAAATAATTATTGGGGTTCTTTGATATGCCAAATCTAACCGTGTATTCAGATTCTTAATTTTTGGTCCTGTTTTCAAATTGGTCTACATTAAGATCAAAAGGGTCCAAAATTAAACTTAGCTTGATTTTAACAAAAAAAGAATTCTTGGGGTTCTTTGATATGCTGAATCTAAACATGGTCATAGATTTTCGATTATGGGCCCAGTTTTCAAGTTGGTCCAAATTGGGGTCCAAAATTATTATGTTAAGTATTGTGCAATACCTCTGCGGTCGTATAAAGCTGCGCCCTGCGGAGCATCTGGTTTATTTATAAAAATACTATTTTTGATATAACAAAAATAAAAAAATAAAATATTTTTTTTATGTTCACATAATGGCTGTTACTATTTACCTCCCATGTAAATCGACATGTATCGAAACCTTTATGCAAACACTTATTTGTCACTATGTCGATTTAACTGTGCTAAAATTGAAATTGAAGAAGAACTACAGAACCTTTCTTTTTATTCTAATATATAATAATCTAACTTATCTAAAAGATTTGAAATAAATGCGGAATGTGTCCATTGGACACAGATGATGCTCCCGCTTCCATATCATAAAAGTCATAAACGGACATGACTGAAGACACTTACCAATTGTGTACTAACTTTTATGGTGATAAGAATTGTGTAAAAGTTTCGTAACATTTGGTTGAGGCAAACTAAAGAAAGAAATACAAAACAAAAAATTCAGCAACTTTTTCCCTCTATAAAGAGGCATTGCATAGAACAGTGAAAGTTACACCACCAAAATTCAAAGTTGATCTGCATTTGGTGGTTTTAAGCATTGTGTATAATTTTAATAACATCTGGTAAAGACAAACTAAAGTTAGAGAACAGAAACGGAAATTCAGCAATATTTCTATTTGTAAAGGGGCATAACTCTTGGACGGTTTAAGTGACACCACCAAACTTAGTCTTGTTTTATGGTAATAAGCAATGTGATTAGGTTTCATAACATTTGGTTGAGGCAAACTAAAGATAGAGAACAGAAACCAACGTTGGGACATACTGACGGACGGACAAGGGTTAACCTTAATGCCCCCTTCGCCACTGCGGGGGCATAAAAATATGTAAATATAACAATTGATTAAATTAGGCAAAATTCAAGAATGGCCATTGCACATGGTTGTCATAAAGGTTTGAGAATCAAAACAGTATACAATAGTTCGGACCAGCAAATTTTCCTCAGGGCCACAAGGATAATATTTTTGAGAACCATAAAAAAACGCGATTATTCTGCGGTATACAAATAATAATTCAGTTAGGTTTAAAAAAAAATAATAGACAAGCTGTCCTTTTCCACCATATACAATAGAAACATTGACAAATTCTTGCACAATTAATGTAGATCGTTGGTATATATTTCCTCAGATAGAACATGTAGAATTTGTATGCCCCCACTGTAGCAAAGGGGGCATTAAGTTGTACCCTTGTCTGTAAGTACGTCCGTTCCAGAGTTATACCCTTATAGAAATGGAAAAAAAAATGATGACTTTTTTGTTTCCGTTCTCTAACTTAAGTTTGCCACAACCAAATGTTTTGAAACTTATACACAATGCTTATTTCCATAAAATTCAAAACAGTTAGAATGTTATTGGTGTAACAGGTACTGTCAATAAGTTATGCCCCTTTAAAAATGGAAAAAATGCTGAATTTTCCGTTTCCGTTCTCTTTTTTTCGTCTGTCTGACATAGTTCATCTTACCCTGACCTCATTTTCTTAGAACATTGATAATGTTAAGTTAATATGATACTTGTATTAAAATCTTTACATAACACTTACAGAGTTTCAAAAGTAATTCAATTATAAATAAAACCAACCAGACATTTCAGGGTGAGTCTTCTTGTTTAGCAGATCTTAGTCTAGGGTTAAAGTTTTTAAAGCATCAATCTGTTTCAAAAACCAACAATGAGTTGCATTAAATTGTTACTGTAACTTCTTTATAGCCATTTTGAAAGAGAAAGTATCCTAAGCTATTTTTTTTTAAATGTTCAGTAAGATTTGTTTTATAGATAATCATGTTATGCTCATTGTTGAAGGATATACGGTGATCTGTGGTTGTTTATTTCTATGTCTTTGCTCTCTCTGGTTGAGAGTTAATTGTCTCATTGACAATTACAACACATCCTCTTATCTTTATACATAGACTTACTAGTAATTAAGTTTTGGATTCAACTTTATTCTTTTTCACTGACAGCATCAGTCTTAGACACGACAACGGGTTATGCGTATTACCATTTTTTTTTTAAACTTCTGAGAAATCTTACATATAAGATTGAAGGGAGGGGGTACATATGCTGCCCTCAACTTTAGAAGTTGTGTTATGCTTAAATTCTTAAAATACTTAGTTCACAAGTAAACACAATGAGATACCACATTTCTTTCAACAAATTTTATAATTTTGAAAAAAAAAAAAAAAAAATCGAAAAAAAAGGGGGGTGCACCATACCCAGAGTGATGATTTTTCATTTTGTACAAGTATATCTTCATTTATAATATATTCTCCTTTAAAATTAACAAATGTGTGTCAGAATTGCACATATAAATGGAATGTTTTAGCTTTTTAAGTTCAAAATTTTTGATTATTCATCTGATTGTTAATCTGAATTTTGGTGAAAATTGACAATTTTTTACTAAATTTTTTTTTTTAAAGAAAAAAAAAAAACACACGACTTTCTTTTTATTTTCTGAATATATAGAATGTGGTCTTTCAAAATTTGTCAATGACATGTCATGGTATTGTTGGTCTTGGGAGATAAACAGATTTAAAATTTTAAAGTTTTTGAAATTTTTCATTTTCGAATTTTAACACATTTTTAAATGGTTGCTATGGAAACAAACTATTTAGTAAATTCAAAATTGTAACGTTTTTATATAGTTTGGGGTTTTGTTTGTCAATACTGTAAATATACATATCCTTTGTATTGATTAACTTTATTTCTATGGGACTTTAAATTCCCTTATTTTATATTTTCAAAAAGGGTCTTTTTTCACATATTCAGGCAAAATGTTGATTTGATGGTTACCGTGGCAACGGGCATAATACAGGGAAAATAAAGACAGAATTTTGACCATCTACCAAAGTTCTTATGATATAGGGCAAAAAAAAATTACTTCTGCGACATGCCATGAATCACCTTCTGCATGATTTTTACAAAGACCGGTACTTAAAAACCAATGTAATGTTTCTTTTTTTGCCTAGATATAATAATAGTCCCAGAGAATTCAGTGTTGTTATATATTATATTAATATTACGGTTGCATGTATATATAATTTTCATCTATTTATATCATATCATTCTATTCTACTATTATCATAGTGCAGTGCAAGTGCATGGTGGACACTCTTCTGTAAAAAAAAAATCAAAGCCTTAAAGGCTGTAAAACCAATTGCTGCCATGTGAATGTTTTGGGGACATTTTCATAATGTTTCTTTAACATCATTTCTTAAAACTAAGTCCCAAACATAATTGTTCAGTTAATATGTGTCATCCTCATGTGATACGAGACAAGTATAATTCTGATGCAATCCCTAAAAATGGGGTGGGGGTGGGGGTGGGGGGGGGGGGGGTCATCACAGACAAACATGACATTAAATTTTCATTATAAGAACAAGAACAAAAGGATCTTTCATTAGCGTATTTAAGGCTATAAAAAAATTGGGCTTCAAAAGTTCACATAATTATTGACTTTGTACGACTTTGCCCACCGCAGAGCTATAGAACAACAGTACATTAACGGGGTTACACGGACTCTTTTTAGATGATACACGGACTCTTTTTAGTTGTTACACGGACTCTTTTTATGAATAGAATCACTCGTGCATGATCAGTGAGTTCATGGGCACTTTAACTTTCAATTAGATTTGAACTTTTTGGTTCACCGACTTATTTCCTGTCTTTTTATTGAACAAAATATTCACGTTAGCATCAATATCTATTTTCAAACATTTCCAGTAAAATACTATTCATATCAGTACACTAAGGGATTAGACATTTAACCTCAAAAAGGGGGGGGGGGGTAATGTTTTTTGTCTAAAAAAGATATTTTGATCCCAAATTTTATGAGAAAAAAATTACTAAGGTCAAGCAAATGACAAATTAATGTTTTGCATGATTCCTGATTTTCCGAATACCGTAAATAGTGCTAATTTAAACAAAAACATTTGGGTGATGGCGTTGAAAAGTAAATAGTAACTGTTAATTAATGTACTAGAAAAAAAAAGAACATACCGCCCCCTTTATGAAGCAAAATACTCGGTCAATAAACGTTTTCTTCAATATATGGATATAAATAGTATTTGGGACAATGTTGAAAGTAAATTTTAAGAAAGGATGATACTGACGTGTATATTTCAATAAAAATAAGACAGGAAATAAATAAATAAAAATCAAATCTTATCAAAAGATAAAATCCCTATCAACTCACCAATGCACGATTGATCCTATAAACAAAAAGTGTTCATGTAATACACGTCCAAATAAACAGCAAATCTAGAAGAAAGTCATTCAACTTATGTCATCAATTTTGGGCGGTAAGCTGCGATTGGATCATATAGTAACACGTGTTTATTCCCGATCAACACTTGCAGATCTAGAGACGAGCATGAATCTAAAAAAAAAAAATAAAGTATATGCCTGAATATATTTAATATTAAGACAAAATTCATTTTTTCATAAACATTTTATTTACTAATGAAGTAGTAAATTCATTCTTTTGATACGCTTTCCGTTTCACCCATAAAGATCAAACGTAATCCTACTTACCACTAAAATATTTCTTTAATATATTACTTTTTTAAGAAGTTGCCTTTTAAAAGTCTTAAATGTGTACAACATTCATCTTTTACTTGAAATGGCTCTTTTTTATCAAATAATTAGATTCCTGATTTTTTTTTCTTTAAAAAAAATTCTCGGTTGAAGGGAAATGAAAAATGTTTATACTATAACTTACATTTACTGCTTTATGGCTATCTAAGTATCTAAAATGTTTAGTCTTGCAAAATGTATTATAACTTTCTTGAAACGTCGTACAAGTCAGATAAAAAACAAAAGTAACAAAGGAAACAGGCCGGTAACAACCAGCCGAATAGTTTTTCTGCACTTGTAGTCAGGTCAAGGTCCTCGGCTATCGCCTCGGACCTTGACCGGACTACTCGTGCAGAAAAACTATCCGGCAACGGTTGTTACCGGCCTGTTTCTTTGTTACCTTTCTCTTTTATCTAATACTTATACAAAAAAATCGTCATGGTAAGACATTGAATAGTTCACAAATGATATGAGATTTTAAAGTAAAATTATTTCTTAAAACACTGCAAAAAAAAATACATTCATATTGATTAAAGTGGTATCGTCATAAAGTTCGTTGAAATGAACAGTTCTATAACAAACATCGAATGTTGTAAGGGGTGTCAGCTAAGTTTGTCTATTTTTAGATTTAATACAGGGAAACGTATTTATAACCTGTGTAGTGATTTTGATTTTACGATAATGTTATGAATGAACAAGAGCACCTTCCCTCTTTCTTAAACACAAATTAAACATTTAAAACCGTATTTATAAGAGATAAGTCAGTTAAATGTTCAGTATTAAATCAACAACTGAAATGATTCCATATTTTGTTGAAACATCGTACGACAGGAGAACGGAAATCGCAGTTATAAAAATGCACCTTTTTCATTTGTAATGACGGCGAATCTATAATTTTTAAAGACCGGTTGAAAATCAAAAACTAATTTGCATAATTTATGCATGATGGAAATGTAGGCGATAGCAAGACATCGGAGTGACCTCAAGTTCATCCTCTGTAAAAATCTATTTTCTGTACACGAAACTTTTCTCCGTTTTTATTTTTAAATCTCGCTCCACTTACGTTTTGAAAAAGTTTATTAAACAGTATATGTTGCAGGCAACATACCAAATGCAATTATGAGAGGCGATGTTTTGAACTCTTTTTTAATATATACACAACATGTACATAAATAAAACCATAAGGTTACAAGAGCGCAATTATTTGTAATGCATTTTCCATAGGACCCCAGTTGTATTCAAAAATTGATTTCTTGAAGAATAAACACTAGAAAAAAATGGGTAGCAGTTCCTGAGACTATAGATGTCAGCCTTTTATTACAGCAAAAAGTATATGGTAATGCGGCAAAAAGTGCCCTAAAATGCAGTTGTTATGGAAGCTTCCTAATTCCGCACTAAATTGGAAAGGCTAATTTTGAATGGATCCTCAGTTAATAAAAAAATTCTATCTTCTACACATTGTGAATTATGAATTTAATTTTCACCAATTTTCAAACCTAAATAGATAAGCTTTCAAATAAAAAATAATTCCAACTTCCATCATCCAATCAGGAGCTTCAAAGTTTTTTTTCTGAGTACCATCTTGGGGTAAAAAAGTTGCCGGTTGAATGTAAACACATAATTGCGCTCTTGTAACCATAAAGGATTACTGTAACAGAAGGTTAATGAACTTTTAAGTTTTGTGTTTTCTTGCTGAAGACTAATTTAAGTCTTTATTACTTAAAAAAAAAAAGAAGGAATAAGTTGATAAAAATAAAAAATGGACAAATAAAAACACCAATTTTACAAAATTACTAAAGAATAATTTGGTCTTAAAAACAAAATGATATAATAAAAACAAAAATCAAATCAAAACATTTGAGAAAAAAATATGACTGATTACGGAAATGATAACCCCTACTAACCAGACTTTAAGCTTCCTAGATTTATTTCAAATTATTTTTGTCGAAGGTTATTGTCTCAATGATGTATACCCCTTATACCCTTTCATGGATACAACTAGTTGTTATGTAATTATATAATAGTAGCATCATCACTTAAATATCAGCCAAAAAAATAAAATATTATGAATATCTACAATAAGTGTAGACATAACAGTAAAGGATAGAAAATGTCATGAAACTCGGAGGTCCATTGCAATTGGCAATCCTCGGGTGAACCTGTTATACTTCTGAGGGTACGGAATCGAACAAATTGTGACGAATGAGGTCCATTGGTTTAGGTAACCGATGATTGTAAATAACTCTGTCATATGGAATGCAACATCTATTTTATGCCGTACTCTGGCTGAAATTATTATCCCCGGCTTAGTACATTTCTAGGTTTTGATTCGTTAACGCACGTTGTTACAAAACCCATTACCCCGGATTGTTGCTAACCTATTAGACTGACATGACTGACGTGTGCTGTCTACCGTCTTGATACCTACGTTCAATCGACCAGATGCCTGTAATTAAGTATTTACATTGTAATCCACTAACGATGTTATCTTATAATGTCGTTCATTTGCACTCATTTTAGTAAATGCATCACTTGGCTGCCACATTGTCAGTGAATGGGACATCTAATTTAGCTATGCAAATTGAGTGCCAAATTCTGTAAATTCGAGTTTTTCTGTCTCTGGATTAAAAATGTCTTATTTTAGACACTTTTATACTTAAAGAAGTACCTAGTGACGTACATCTTGTTTATGATACGTCAAATTACCAAATTTCAATAAAACATGTGAGGTCGAATTTCTGTAAATATCGCCAGATTTGGACTAAAGCCATAAGATTTGTAAATATGGATATTTTAACACCCTTCAGTACCCTGCATCACACCATGATAGTGAACTTTTATACTTTCATTTAATTTACATTACATGTATGTTTCATTAAAACACGTTCTTTTATTCGGCTAACAGCATTCTCGCGTCAATCTAAAATCAACTAGTACTGTCATTTCAAAATGACACACATTTTCACAATGAGGTGCATAGGTAAATTAAAGAAAAAAACTTGGTAGTAATCTAGTTTTCATAATCATAGCGAAAACATGTAATTATAAGTATTAAATGCTTCTTCGAGTAATTTTATAGGGTTGTAAAAGCGTTGACCTTGTGCACATTTTTAGACTGAAGAGCTTCAGCGCTTCATACAAATGTACTTTGGTTAACGCTTTTACATCCTAATAAAATTGAGAAAGGAAATGGGGAATGTGTCAAATCGACAACAACCCGACCATAGAGCAGACAACAGCCGAACGCCACCAATGGGTCTTCAATGTAGCGAGAAACTCCCGCACCCGGAGGCGTTCTTCAGCTGGCCCCTTGAAAATATGTATACTAGTTCCGTGATAATGGACGTCATACTAAACTCCGAATTATACACAAGAAACTAAAATTAAAAATCATACAAGACTAACAAAGGCCAGAGACTCCTGAATTGGGACAGGCGAAAAAAAATTGCGGTGGGGTTAAACATGTTGATGAGATCTCAACTCTCCCCTATACCTCTAGCCAAAGTAGAAAAGTAAACGCATAACAATACTCACATTAAAATTCAGTTCAAGAATCTTATGTCAGAAGAAGTAACAAAAGAAAATAAACAAAATGACAATAATACATAAATAACAAAGAACTTCTAGCAGTTAACTGACATGCCAGCTCCAAACCTCAATTAAACTGATTTTAAGATTATGTCTACATCATATGAATATCAGACACAATCCCTCCTGTAATGAACTAACAAAGAGAAGAATTCAATTCTTAAATACAATTTAACATCTAGGATGCTGCGAGCTTCTACTCTAAAGTGCACACTCAGGTAAATAAAAAAAACATGATAAACATGATAGGACTCGTGTTTACATGATCCAAGCAAGATAATGTAATTATAAGTATTGAATGCTCCTTTTAATAATTGTATATGGCCGTAGATGCGTTGACCATTTGCACATTTTCTGTGCGTCTTACAAAATGTACTTCTGGAAATGCTTGTACACCCAAATAAATTTACAAAAAGAAGGCAGCATTCGATTATTAAGTTTAAAGCGCAAATGTCCGTAAGTGTTACAGACAAGCAATTTGTACATATTTTACCTATAATTGTGTTCCAACCTGTTACATACTATTATGAAAAATGAAATTATATAACATAAAAAATTATAAATGGAAAAATTTATTATTAGATTGTACTGTATCTATTCTATTTGATTGATTAACTATTTTAATAGACCATTTTTATTTTCATGTCTATTCACACGTCAAGGAGGTTTTATATTGAAACAACGTCTTTAATTTGTGGAATAAGGTAAGTGTTGTGAATGGTTTTACTAAATATTCTTTGAGTACATCAAAGATTTGTATAGTACTAAAAAAATCCTTGAGTATTATATGAAACCTTTAAGAAACATTTAAGCGTCATATTTCAGTGTTTTTAAGGTTAAGAGAAAGGGTTTGTGCGACTTCAAACTAATTTAACCCCGCCACATTATATATGTGCTTGTCTTATATTTAAAGCCTGTTATTGGATGGTGTATTTTTTTCTGTTTCTCATATATTTGTTTTTTGTTTTTGTTTCTTGTTTTCAGAGTTTATTATTACATTATGCGGTTACGCTACTGTGCCAGGTTAAAGGGAGGGTTTGGCACCAACAAACTAGTTTAACCCCGCAACATTCTTTTAATGTCTGTCCTAAGTCAGGAGCCTGCAATTTAGTGCTTTTCGTTTGTTGCTGTTTATCAATTTGATTGTTCGTTCTTTATTTTGTACGTAAATCGTTTTCTTGTTTGAATTGATTTTGATTGGTCATTTCGGGGCAATTTGTAGCTGACTATTCGTAATGGGCTTTACGGTGATCGATACCTGTTAGCTTCGGTGTCATTTGCATTTTTGTTTCAAGCATCGTCTCAATGGGAATCATACGAGAGGGGGGATACTATATCTTCTTATTTTTACACTTATTATTTTTAGCATTACTACTCAAAAGACATGCATATTTCATCATTGATCAAAAATCAGAAATTGAGATTATGGTTGTCGTTTGTTGCTGGTGTTATTGCCAATGCACTGCTGGGACCATCGGAAATATTCTATGTGTATGCAAATGAGCTTCAAGTCATATTTAACGTCAATAAGAAACAAGGTAAGCATGTTATATGACTTTTTTTGTATAACCAAAAATAGCTATTATGAAAAGCATGTTTGCGCTTTTACATATTATAGGGGCCTCGGTGGTCGAGTGGTCTAAGTAGTTACTACTGTAATCACTAGCCAGTCATCACTGAGGTTGTGAGTTCGAACCCCGCTCGCGCGGGTGCAATCGATTCCATCTTAATTGACTAGGATACTAAGTTTTCCTATCGAAAGTCGGTTGTTTTCTCCGAGCACTCCTGCTTCCTCCACCAATAAAAACTGACCGCCACGAAGTAGCCTAAATACGGTGCTTAAAAGTGTCGTTAAAACTCCAAAACTCCAAAAATATAATATAGTCGGTCATGCTTTACACAGATTGATTTATTTTGTGATTTCAAAATGGTTATTTGCACATACAGGTGTATCCAGCAATATCAGGTAGAAACTTTAGACTCTAACACAGGTAAAAAAAGTTGGTACCGTTAAATTAAATATAGAGACATTTGATAATGTACCAATGCAAGAAACTTGACACTATTAAGTAAACAATATACACAGCATAGGGTCAATAGTATGTAGTTTCGTTTCGTGTGTATTTTAGTCTACTAGACTCCATCTTAGTAACTATCGAGTTGACCATATAAGCGATGTAAACATAAATATGAATATAAATAAATTAAGCCAACACGTGCAATTGGATTTTTATAGGTCTGTGTTTAATTTTATTTTATAGATTTAAAATATATGTTTCTCATCGTTTTTACCTGTAGAAGAAAGATTTTTTGTAGATCGAATCAGTCAACAATTGATTTACCTTTGTTACACTTTCAATGTTGACATTCTTTTCCTTTAAATAACCAGTCCACGTACAATGCATGCGTTGTCCATCTCTTGTAAAGGGGTTAAATTGGAGTTCACATGAATACGGATTTAATGTGTTCGCATTATTCACTTGCAAGTGAATAGTTCATTATATCAATGTTATTTAGCTTAATTTGACAAAATTGAACCACTTTGGCTGCCAAAACGAATTATCATTTCACTATTTCACTTTCATTTTTTATTGAACAAAAATAAATCATACTTTAGATTTTTTTTATATATCTCGTAGCTAGATATAAAATGATAGTTCCCGCTTCAGGTTAAAGTGTTGGGGCATTATGTTTGTCCGTCTGTCATGCTTCAGGTTAAAGTTTTTGGTCAAGGTAGTTTTGGACCCCAATTTCATGGTCCATTGAACATGAAAAATACCAGTGCCAGAGGGGCATCCGTGTACTATAGACACATTCTTCTTCTCAAGTTTAATGTATTTTACGCAATTAATGCAATGAAACTAATTTTTAGATAATCAATCAATTTTAGTTTAGATATGCCTTTATATAGAATTTAGTTTAGATATGCCTTTATATACAAGTTAGTTTGGATTGCCTTTATATACAATTTAGTTTAGATATGCCTTAATAAACAATTGAGTTTAGATATGCCTTAGTTTATATACAATTTAGTTTAGATATGCCGTTTTATACAATTTAGTTTAAATATGCCATTATATACAATTTAGTTTAAATCGGTTGGTTGATATTCAATTAATGATAGTAGCATGATTGTAACACCTTTTCTTGTTTTATTAGTTGAAATGTTCGCTTCCATCCAGACTATAGGAAACGGAATTGGATTCGTGTTATGTACGTTTACAGATTCATTAAATCCCATGTGCTTATTGGTGGTTGGTTTCGTGTTTACTCTGATTGGGCCGACTGTATTATGGGTGGCGACATTAAATCTGCATATGACAAACAGTTACTTCATTATGTTCGGATTTCTGTGTAACGGTAAGTGTATTTACGGGTTGTCAATTCAGAACGATATTGTTTTAACCATATCATGTGACCAATTGATTTCATATCAGAAGAAATTTAATGAATAATGAACTCGATGACTTATAGATCGCATGTTAGACCTTTAGTAATGAGCAAAACGTAACCTGAATATAGAACTATAACAGGTTCGGATTTAACAAATAAGGCAACAATTTAAATTGAAAAAAAATCTGCTTGACGGCCTAATTTTCATACAATATTTGAAACGAAAATCTAATATGATATACAGCAACAACTGACAACAATTAACAGACATGTTGGCTTGACTTGGGAGAGGCACATACATGTAAATGGTATTGCAGTGTCGAGCTTGCTTGCTGGTACTAAATCCTTCTCAAACATAGGACAGCGGGACAGCTGGGCAACAGCATAACAGATCATAACATAAGACAAGAACAAAATCTAAAAAACAATAAGATAAGATTACATATTTATATATATAAAGTACGTGCAACCTGCATAATCCGACACTTGAGTATTCCAACATCCTGCTTTTTTTTTAGGATTAAGTGATTCTATTCAGATTATTATATCACAGAAGATAGTTGCCAAGAATTTTTCTTCATCAAACAGAGGAATAATCATGGCAGTTCTGAGCGAAAGTATCTGTATTGGAATGCTGCTGTTTTCTGTTGTGTATTACATAATTCCGTTAAAGAATCACAGATTTCAACAGCTGATGATATTTCTATTTTTCTTTAGTGTATTTGTATATATATTCTGTTTTTTGTTTCTTCGAGAAGTACATTCTGAAACAGATTATACAAATATATTGCATGAAGATGATAATCCCGAACCGAATGTAAGTAGTTTGAATGAACATTCGAAAGACGTTATACTAAAAAAGACATTCATGCAAATTATCAAAGATCCAAACTATCAGTTGTTAGCCTGGTTGTCAACGCTAGCATTTGCCACAGGCTCGGTGTTAAAAACCAACTTAACTGTGTTGAGTCAAGTTTCTGGTTTAAGTAGTTTTGATTCGTACATTTTTATTTATGTTCCTGTATTTTCATCAATCGGTGGTATCGTCGTTGGATTATTGTCTGATAAATTGCGTGACTCGTTGACAAGACTCCCCTTTCTTTTAATTGTGTGTGTCCTACAGACACTATGTTCTTTCATTAATATTTTTCTTGTTAAAAACAAGGCTTTGATAGTTTTATCTGCATTTTTAACCGGAACAGCGTTAGGTTCTTCGTATGCTTTAGTTAGCTCTGTGGTGAGTGAAATGTTTCACATTGACAACTATAACAGAAATTACGGTATGATTAAAGGAGCTCATGCAGTTACTGCACTTTTACTCCAATATCTCTTTGGATTATTTTATGATGCCAATGTCAGTGATTCGGAATTGTTTTGCAGAGGTTTGCATTGTACTGAAATGGGATACACTATGAATACTATTATAAGTTTAATACCAGTTTTACTCTGTGTATGTCTATTAATAAGGACCGCATTAAAAATCACCAAATAAAAGTCATGTGTTTTGATTTTTTTTTATGGATTACGACAAATTGGACAGCTAACATTTTGTTGATTTGTTAAACAACTGACCAATCGACTGATTTGTTAAACGCCTGACCAATCACTGACCTTTTTCTTTTATTTAAAAATAGAATGATCTTTTTTGTATAGGGGTGTCGAAGCGTTGTTCTATGTATATTTTGTATCTTAGAATGTGTGCGTGGTCAAGGCTTTTACAACCCTATAATGTTACTAAAAGAAGCGTTCAATACTTATAATAACATTTTATACTAGGATCATAAAACACGATATCTTTCATTTTTTTTTATTTACCTGTGCACGTTATTGTGAATGATAGTGGTAGAACGACGGCCTCGTGGAAAATTGTGCACATCCTGCTACAAGCATGAAACTTGGCACAAAGCTTCATCTAGTATAACTCTTTGATTTCAGATAGGGAGGCATTTGAAAAAATGCACCACTTCCGGTAAAATTCAATATGGCGGACATTATATACTTAAATCAACCCAATATCGAAGACTGATATGTGAAAAGGTGTTATAATCATGCTACTATCATTAGACTCGGAACAAACCTTTATTATGTGCTACTTTTGGATATATTTTATAGATTATAGGACTTTAAAGTGCATTTGAACGGTTATGGATAGATACATATCAAAAGCTTTGCCAACTCCCAAACGCAAGCCAAATTTCGTCTGCCCCTAAGTCACGGAATAGCGAAACAGCAATGACAGCAACATCAGTAACGACTATAATATTATTAGTATTCGAAGCATGACTCATTTGCATCAGATGCATCAGCAACAATTGCCTAGGATGTTCTATCTTATCCACCAGATGATGATGTTTCAAGTTTAGCACCATGTTGACATTAAGAGGCTGACACTAGAATCATGGCGCATGTGTCTGATGCAGTGAAACATGGACTTAAACGAGTCATGATTCGAACAGTCGTTAATGATATCGATGATGCTGTCATTACTGTTTCGCTATTCCGTGACATTGGGGTATACGAACTATGGCTTGTGTTTGGGAGGGCAAAACGCTTTAGATAAATGTCTATCCATGACCTTTCAAATGCAATAAACAATGAGTGATCACACACACTTCCTGTGATCTATGCCTTTACCGCTTGTTATTCGGTTCTCGGTTTGCTTGAAAAGGAAAACAGGCTGCGTGGGTGACATTGATGTGACTTTAACATTAAAAACTATGATTGATCAGCCTAAATCATCGTACTTTTACTGTAAGATCGCACAAACTTATTAGATGATTTGATGAAGCAAGAAAATAATTATTTAAACAAAAGGAAATGCTAATCGAGGCTATTCCCTCAACTTGGTCTAGTCTGCATGTTAAGGAGTGGCGAAAGATACCAGAGGAACAGTCAAACTAATATAAATTGAAAATAAACTGACAACGCCATGGCTAAAAATAAAAAAGATAAACAGACAAATAAAAGTACACAAGAAACAACATAGAAAACTAAAGACATAGCAACACGAAACCCATAAAAACTGGGGGTGATCTCAGGTGCTCCGGAAGGGTAAGCCGATCCTGCTCCATATTTGGCACCCGTCGTGTTGCTCATGTTATTAATCCGGTAGGTCTCATTCATGATAAGGGAAGGGATAGTAGTTACGACGTAGGAAATCATGATAGGAAATACAAGCGCGGGAATATCATCAGTTGGGATAAGTATACTCTGTATGCAGGTGCCGCTGGCATTTTGCTACATAGAAATGGAAAGTTCACAATTGTGAAGCTGAAAATCGTCTCGTTTGTGATGAAACGTGCAATATACTAAGGCGGGTGTTTTGGGGGACGAGCTTGGAATTGGTTCTCATTCTACCCAGTCCAAGCCCTAATTGATGGCGAAGGAACAAGGAGGATCCATGGGAACCCTTTTAAAAAAACTTTTTCTGATGTCTCATCATCTTGCGAGGAGCTTGTACGTAAAGGATGTAAAAGAAAGGATGCCGCGGTCAATGTAAATGTGGAAAATCGGGTCTCCCGTGCACTGCTTGTGCGTGCTTGTGGCGCTGATTGTGACTAAAACATGTGTTTGTGGCCGAATAGTAGTAATTTTAAAAAGGTTTTAGTACTTGAGTGACTTTATTTTGTTTTAATCAATTTATCGAAAAAAACTCTACATCGAGGATATAGAGATGCATTGAGGACACATCTTTGAAATTTACGCCATATTGTTTTTTTAACCGGAAGTGTTTACTTTGTATTAAAATATTCCAAACATAATACAGAATTAGTGATTTTGAGGATAACCTAGGGCCAAGAGTTTATACGAAGACGCTTGATGAACTTTAATAGTGCAGGGATACAGGCGGTCCCCTCTATCTGAAAAATGACGTCATAAAGGCGTATCTAATTCACGATATTTTCCGGTGAAAAAAATAACACGAAAGTTGTCTATTAAATTTCAAAATGAGACTATTTTTAGTTTCCTTGAATAACAATAACGATGTTTTTGCATCAGATGGATATTTTGACACTAAATGACTCTTCAGTGATGTTCGAGGCCAAAATATTTAAAAATCCAAATCTCATTAAAAAGTCGCAGAGCTTTTAACCTTAAAAGGGCAAAACGGATAGCCAAAGATGGTCAAGAAATTTGAGGGTATTGTTCAATAATTGCAAAAGCTGTTCTTAGCTAGACTGTTATTGTACCAAGCATATTATGACCTTGCTTTCTAACTAAAATATATTATCGTCTTGTTAGACGTCGACTCGTTCTGTTTGCAGCTAAACCGAGCAGATTATGCATTGCTTGCTTTACGTTTACAATTTCTGTTCGAATGGCAGGTTAGTCAGCATGAAAAACTGTTTCAATTAACATCACCACATTGCATGCCAGTTTAAAATCAGACAGTCTGTATTTGTTGTATTGAAATATGTACTAGTTTATGTTTTTTTGGTAAAATTTGTTTTTGCTGTTAGTCTTATTTGAGTAGATAATTATAAATTGTTCTATGAAAAAGGTATGTTAGAGTTTGAATGCTTTTGTTTGTTGTCTTAGCTAGGAAATTCAATCAAAATCTATGCGGACGTCTGCACGACTGTCTGAACATTTTTTTTACCTGACCAGCGTTCGTCTTACTGAATGGATTTTAAAGTGCTTATACACAAGGATGCATATGATACTAAAAGAAAATTCAAACTTATACATTCGAAGACAAAAATAAAACGAGCAACAACGAGTTTCGGTAGGGCCGAATGAATTTTAATCCACAGCCACCCCCTGTTGAGGTGAGCACGCTCCCAAAAGACGACCGATGCAGTTATTGGGCCAACTGAAATTAATGTAATACAAGTGAAATATTTGGTGTTCTATGAAGCCTTCAACTGTTATGATTTCAAGACTGTTCCATTTAAAAACAATGTTGTTCAATCGCAGGTTTATTTAACCGATGGTTATATCAAGAGATTTCATAAAAAAAATACTCAATGTCTGAGGATATTGATTCTTTTCTTTTTTCATACCTTAAAATCCTTTTAAACCTTTATGTAAGTTAAATGAAGTGTAATTGTTATTCTTATTTCAATTACATGCATGCAGTATAGTTTTTGAATACAGACTGTGAAGAAGGAAGATTATGTTTATTGGTTGGTAATTGGTTGTCAATTTTAGACTTTCAGATTGTCCACTTGGATGGGTTATCCCTGAAAATATGACTTCAACATCCTGTTATTTATTCAGTACAGATAGTAAGAATTGGGAGAGTGCACAGGTGATATATGAAATTTAAGGCAACATCATTTCAAATTAAGGCAATCTGTGTTCAAATAAGTGTAACCGATTCAGAACACAAATTTAAGTTACAAAACAAACGTAACTGATCGAGACCTGATATATCTATGAGGTAGGCGTCTCGTCCCATGCATGCATAAACTCAACAAAGTTACAATTTGTTACGATACACGTGCGTTTCGTCTACATAAAATTCTTCAATGGCGCACGAATCAACAATATAACGGCCAAATCTGACTATTCGGTATGGGCTTTACTCATTGTTGAAGGCCGTACGGTGACCAATAGTTGTTAATATCTGTGTCATTTTGGTCTCTTGTGGACAGTTGTCTCATTGGCAATCATACCACATCTTCTTTTTTATATACAGACATCATTGTATGTAAAAAAAGTCCTAAAAATGTACCATATATTTATTGGGCTATCCATGCCTGGGGCAGAAAACCGGTTTGTTTAAAATAATTCAAGATTTTTTAAATAGAGATTTTCACAAAATATGACCATATCATGATGTTGTTTAAAGATGTGAAGAAAAAGGCTGATTATAACGTTCTTTTTCAACACGACATGCATGAGCGTTGCTTACAAAATCCCTTCGATAAAAATACTTTTATAGATGATCAAAAAGTAAAAATGTAAAGATTTTATTGAAAATCGACTTTATATCACTTATTTGTCACATACTTATTTGATGGCGAGTAATGTATTCATACTGATGCATTGGATTAAACTCTGTAAACCGACTTTATTAGTTTCGGTAACAATATTAAGAGAGAGGTGAATATACCAAAGGGACATTCATACTCGTAAGTTGAAAATAAACTAACAATGCAATGGCTAAAATCGAGAAAAAAATCACAAACAACAGTATACAAAACACAACATTAAAAACTAAAGACTGAGCTACACGAAACCGACCAAAAATCGGGAGGGGGGAGATCTGAAGTGCCCTGGAAGGGTAAGCCGATAATATTTCCTTCCATGGAAAATCTCTGACAGGATTGCTGTTACGATGATATTATCAAATTGCTGGACTTTTTGATCGACAATATATTTGTTGAGTTTGGAGGATTCATATTTCAACAGACAATCGGTATTCCAATAGGTACTAATTGTGCACCCCTACTACCCGATTTGTTTTTGTACTCGTATGAATCAGAATTCATTTAAACCCTTCTAAAAGACAACAGAAAAAGCACCTTGCGAAATTCTTTAATTTCACTTTCCGATATATTGATGATGTCCTATCACTAAATTACCCATATTTCAGCCAAAACTTGCATCTCATATATCCCAGCGAACTTGAAATTAAGATACTACTGATACTAGAAGGACTGCTTTATACCTTGATCTTTTCCTCAATATTGACACAGATGGACGACTTCACACGAAAATCTATGATAAACGGGACGATTTCAAATTCCCAATTATCAATTTCTCAATTCTCAGCAGTAACATACCCTCTGCCCCTTCGTATGGTGTTTACATATCTCAATTAATACGTTATTCTCGTGCATGTTCACACTATACGGACTTCAAATACAGGAGTGTGCTCCTAACGGAGAAACTGCTACAACAAAGTTATGAGGAGGACAGATTAAAAATGACACTACGTAAATTTTACGGACACCATCACTAATTGGTTGATCCATATGATATATTTTTGTCAAAACTAACTATGGACATTTCTTTCACGTGTTAGATTGTGGTTTGTCATTACTTCGTTTGATCTTTTCATTTCCGAACGTGACTTACTCCCGAATGTGACTGTTTTGCTGAGTCTGAATTCGTATTCCTTTAAAACGTGGCACGGTACTTATCCATCCCAAATTAATTTGTTGGGTTTTGATGTTGTGTTTGTTGTTGTCATCGGATTTTTTCAAATGTTTTAACGTTTGAAGTTGTAAATCGTATTTTTTCTGTTGTATTATTGTGTTGTATTGAGGGATATCCACGCATCCAGTTCAATTTGGTAGATTTAATTTTGGATCAACGAAATTTACACTATATGTTTGGTTTACAGTTTGATCACAAGAAACAACCACAAAACTAGATAAAACAATTAATGATCTAATTACTATTAATTAGTATTATAATGTTCATTGTTATCAATATAAGTTAGATGAGTCATACAAATCTAATCTTGAATTTCATCCAAATTCTCTTAATTTTCGGAACACGTTTCAGGGCGTCACTGGTGAGTCTTGTGTGGACAAGGCGCGTTTTTGGCGTATTGAATTTTAAACCTGATGCTTTTTGTTATTCATTAATTATGTGTTTCTTTATCTAATACGTTCTCCTATTTATTTGTATTGTAGTCCTGTAATATTGTGTTGTCATTTCAATGTTATATTTAACATTGCCATTAAAGTGCGAGGTTTGGTATGCCACAAAACCAGGTTCAACCCACCATTTTTTCCTTTAAAAATGTCCTGTACCAAGTCAGGAATATGGCTATTGTTATATTATAGTTCGTTTCTGTGTGTGTTACATTTTAACGTTGTGTTTCCGTTGTGTCGTTTGTTTTCTCTTATTTTTAAGTATGAATTCACATTACTATAAGACGTGTCACGGTATCTATCCCAAATTCATGTATTTGGTTTTTATGTTATATTTGTTATTCTCATATGATTTTGTCTAATGCTTAGTTCGTTTCTGTGTGTGTTACATTTTAATGTTGTTTCGTTGTTCTCCTCTTATATTGAATGCGTTTCCCTCAGTTTTAGTTTGTTACCCCGATTTTGTTTTTTGTCCATGGATTTATGAGTTTTGAATAGCGGTATACTACTGTTGCCTTTATTTACGGCTTTCAAACTTTTTACATCTGATCATAGTTTTATGTGGACGTAGCGCGCGTCTGGTGTATAAAATATTTTGAACCTGTTACCTTTGGATGGCTAATGTTCGATTGTTTCTCTGTTCTTTATTTTCTCCCATTTATCTGTTTATTTATTGTAACCCTGTCGTGTAATGTGTCATTTTAATGTTATAATTTACACTGCTATTAAAGCGGGAGGTTTGGCATGCCACAAAACCAGGTTCAACCCACCATTTTTCATAAAAATGCCCTGTACCAAGTCAGGAAAATGGCCATCGTTAAATTATAGTTGGTTTCTGCGTGTGTTACGTTTCGGTGTTGTGTCTCTGTTGTGTCGTAGTTCTCTTATATTTGATACGTTTTCCTCAGTTTTAGTTTGTAATCCGGATTTGTTTTTTTCTCTATCGATTTATGAATTTTGAACAGCGGTTTACTACTGTTGCCTTTATTTACGACAATTGGAACATATCTGTCGTCATCTATGAAACAGACATTCCCTAACGTTTTTTTCAATTTTGTAAAAATTTCAAAAGGGTGAATTCAACTTCCCACTTGGAACTCTTTGTTCAGTAGCTTAATTTAATAAAAGATTTGTCAGACTTAATGGAGATAAAGAATCTGGTTTCTATAATGGAATATTTGTCAATGGAAGTCAAGCAAGTAGGATTCAATTAATCGTCCTATGATTTTAGATTGAATGCCATAACAATGGAGCAGACCTTGTAGCTATTAACTCAAAGGAGGAAATGCTTTACATTAAGGAACAAGCGAAAGACAGGAATTCACGTAAGAATTTTCTATTACAGATCAACTATTGGCTGGTATGCGGGTATACTACAACACTAAAGCAACTCTACAAAAAGTTGAAAAAAAGTATTGAAGGTGGTACCCATGAGGTGACACCAAAAATTTGCTGTCATTTTATTTCTTAGTTTTTTTTATAGTGAAACATAATGATATAACCTGCAAAATATCAAAAATTCTTGAAATTCTAACCAAGGGTTTCCGCACATTTCAGTTTAAAACCCCCCTTAAATCAAAGATATAGCCATGCATGGCTTTAAGATTGTTTAATTAATGGCTATTTTACTTTTAAAAGAATTATAAATTGCTTAACAATTAACATTATTTCGTAAGAGTTTCAGCTAATTAATCTCATTTTTGATGAGCCTGTGATTTACAGCAAAAGTAGGCCAGACACTGGGTTTCGCGGAACCCTTACAAATTTTTTTATTTGGAATTTGAATATGTTAATCATTTAAACACTTTAATTTTTATATGAGATCCATTCTTTGACATCTGGTAATTTTAATGCACTTTAGTCAAACGATTGAAAACTTCATTGATGTTATAGAGACCAAAAATAATTGCAGGAAAAAACAACAGAAAAATAATTCAAAACAATTTAAAATTTGAATGAACTAGACAATTAAACAATGACTGACTTATTTTCTGTTTGAAAATTTGCACATTGGATTTATATTGATTTGATATTGATTAATAGATTAATTACTAAATAGACATGATAGATAGATAAAATTAGATTAAAAGGGCAGTAATTCAGTTTCAGTTAAACAGCTGATTGGGCTAATTACGAACACATCTTATAAGTCAAAAGAAAACAAAATGGGAGTACTTAAACTATACTGGATTTCTACCAACATGACCAAACTTGGACAGAAGCTTGTTTATGATCATAAGATAGTATCTAGAACTAAATTTTGTAAAAATAAAATGCCTTTTTTCTGTATTTTACTTATAAATGGACTAAGTTTTTCTGCTGGAAATATTAAATTCACTCTGTGGGTTAAAGTTCATGAAGTTTTTAAAATTTAAATAACTTTCTTATACTATCAAGGATTTGTACCAAACTTGGACAGAAGCTTGTATCTAGAACGAAATTTAACAAAATTTTGTATCTGTGTATTTGTATTTTACTTATAAATGGACTTAATTTTCTTTAAGTTAACATTACATACAGTCTGTAGTTAAAGTTTTTAAAACATTATTCACATTCATAAACTATCCTATATTTTTACCAAACTTGGACAGAACTTTTTACAATCAAAAGATAGTATCAAGAGGAATATTTTTATTGATTTTTTTCTCATTTTTGATGAGCCTGTGATTTACAGCAAAAGTAGGCCAGACACTGGGTTTCGCGGAACCCTTACAATTTTTTTTATTTGGAATTTGAATATGTTAATCATTTAAACACTTTAATTTTTATATGAGATCCATTCTTTGACATCTGGTAATTTTAATGCACTTTAGTCAAACGATTGAAAACTTCATTGATGTTATAGAGACAAAAAATAATTGCAGGAAAAAACAACAGAAAAATAATTCAAAACAATTTAAAATTTGAATGAACTAGACAATTAAACAATGACTGACTTATTTTCTGTTTGAAAATTTGCACATTGGATTTATATTGATTTGATATTGATTAATAGATTAATTACTAAATAGACATGATAGATAGATAAAATTAGATTAAAAGGGCAGTAATTCAGTTTCAGTTAAACAGCTGATTGGGCTAATTACGAACACATCTTATAAGTCAAAAGAAAACAAAATGGGAGTACTTAATATTGTCATTAATATTGAAATTGAATAAGACAAAAAAAAAATCAATAATAAGCCATGGAGGAAAATGGTGATGCTGCCTAATTTTTATACCCCTCCTATAGGAAAATTTTGAAAATATATGTCCCATCAAGTAAATGTCTTTTCTTTCAAGACACGCCACCTAGAGGAAAGGTTCTGTAGTAATACCTGTCACTGTAATGGCTGTCATTTAATCTAATTTACACCGGCATCAAACACGAAAATGAACTGTGACTAGCCCCACAATCTTTAATTTCACATTAAAATTTTACAAACCCCTCCCACCAACAGAATAAAAAAAATTGGAAGCCTTCCACCTTCAGGTGGGAAATTTAAATGGAATAGTCCTATTACTGACTTGTACATTATATTCACTTTCCAGCTGGTATTGAGACATATTTCAATACCATAAAACAGAGGAGACAAATGGAGGAGGATGGAAAAAAGGCCTCACACAACAGAAAAATGGTTTTGTATGGGAGAAAGAACAGGGTAAGTACAAAACATAGTAACAATTGAGGAAAAAAACTGTAGAATGATAAACAAGCATATCTATTCTGTTCTATCAGTCTATTGTGTTGACTTCATAATGCATTTTATTCAAACCATCTTATTTTAAAAAATTGCACTTTCTTTATTAGATATGACAGATTTTTAAGTCAACATGTTGAAGTTACCATTGAAATGAAATGCTTTTTATCAAAATGATATATAAAGAAAAAGATCTTTTTTATGCCCCACCTACGATAGTAGAAGATCTTTTCTATGCCCCACCTACGATAGTAGAGGGGCATTATGTTTTCTGGTCTGTGGCTCTGTTTGTCTGTGCGTCCGTTCGTCTGTGCATCCATTCAGGTTAAAGTTTTTGGTCAATGTAGTTTTTGATGAAGCTGAAGTCCAATCAACTTGAAACTTAATACACTTGTTGTTTATGATATGATCTTTCTAATTTAAAGCAAAATTAGACTTTTGATCCCAATTTCAGGGTCCACTGAACATAGAAAATGAAAGGGGGAGTTTCAGGTTAAAGATTTTGGTCAAGGTAGTTTTTGATGAAGCTGAAGTCCAATCAACTTGAAACTTAATACACTTGTTATGCCCCACCTACGATAGTAGAGGGGCATTATGTTTTCTGGTCTGTGCGTCCGTTCGTTCGTTCGTCCGTTCGTCCGTTCGTCCGTCTGTCCCGCTTCAGGTTAAAGTTTTTGGTCGAGGTAGTTTTAGATGAAGTTGAAGTCCAATCGACTTCAAACTTGGTACACCTGTTCCCTATGATATGATCTTTCTAATTTTAATGCCAAATTAGAGATTTTACCCCAATTTCAAGGTCCACTGAACATACAAAATGATAGTGCGAGTGGGGCATTCGTGTACTGAGGACAGATATTTGTTGCTTATGATATGATCTTTCTAATTTTAAACCCAAATTAAACTTTTGACTCCAATTTCACGGTTCACTAAACATAGAAAATGAAAGTGGGAGTTTCAGGTTCAAGTTTTTGGTCAAGGTAGTTTTTGATGACATTGAAGTCCAATCAACTTGAAACTTAGTATATATGTTCCCTATAGTATAATCTTTCTAATTTTAATGCCAAATTAGATTATTACCCAATTTTTACAGTCCATGGAAGATGGAAAAGGATAGTGCAAGTGGGGCATCCGTGTACTTTGGACACATTCTTGTTATTTTGTGTTTTTATGCCCCACCTACGATAGTAGAGGCGCATTATGTTTTCTGGTCTGTGCGTCCTTCCGTCCGTCCGTTTGTTCGTTCGTTCAGGTTAAAGTTTTTAGTCAAGGTAGTTTTTGATGAAGTTGAAGTCCAATCAGCTTGAAACTTAGTACACATGTGTTCTATGATATGATCTTTCTAATTTTAATGCCAAATTAGAGTTTTAACCCCAATTTCACGGTTTACTGAACATAGAAAATGATAGTGCAAATTTCAGGTTAAAGTTTTTGGTCAAGGTAGTTTTTGATGAAGTTGAAGTCCAATCAGCTTGAAACTTAGTACACATATGTCCTATGATATGATCTTTCTAGTTTTAATGCCAAATTAGAGTTTTAACCCCAATTTCACGGTTCACTGAACATAGAAAATGATAGTGCAAATTTCAGGTTAAAGTTTTTGGTCAAGGTATTTTTAGCTCACCTGGCCCGAAGGGCCAAGTGAGCTTTTCTCATCACTTGGCGTCCGGCGTCCGTCGTCCGGCGTCGTCGTCGTCCGTCGTTAGCTTTTACAAAAATTTTCTCCTCTGAAACTACTGGGCCAATTTTTACCAAACTTGGCCACAATCATCATTGGGGTATCTAGTTTAAAAATTGTGTCCGGTGACCCGGCCAACCAACCAAGATGGCCGCCATGGCTAAAAATAAAACATAGGGGTAAAATGCAGTTTTTGGCTGATAACTCAAAAACCAAAGCATTTAGAGCAAATCTGACATGGGTTAAATTGTTAATCAGGTCACGATCTATCTGCCCCTGAAATTTTGAGATGAATCGGACAACCCGTTGATAGGTTGCTGCCCCTGAATTGGTAATTTTAAGGAAATTTTGCTGTTTTTGGTTATTATCTTGAATATTGTTATAGATAGAGATAAACTGTAACAGCAAAAATGTTCAGCAAAGTAAGATCTACAAATAAGTCAACATGACTAAAATGGTCTGTTGACCCCTTTAGGAGTTATTGCCCTTTATAGTCAATTTTTAACCATTTTTCGTAAATCTTAGTTATCTTTTACAAAAATCTTCTCCTCTGAAACCACTTGACCAAATTAAACCAAATTTAGCCACAATCATCATTCGGGTATTTAGTTTAACAATTGTGTCCGGTGACCTGGCCAACTAACCAAGATGGCTGCCATGGCTAAAAATAGAACATAGGGGTAAAATGCAGTTTTTGGCTTATCACTCAAAAACCAAAGCATTTAGAGCAAATCTGAAATGGGGTAAAATTGTTTATCAGGTCAAGATCTATCTGCCATGAATGTTTTAGATGAATCGGACAACCCGTTGAAAGGTTGCTGCCCCTGAATTGGTAATTTTAAGGAAATTTTGCTGTTTTTGGTTATTATCTTGAATATTATTATAGATAGAGATAAATTGTAAACAGCAAAAATGTTCAGCAAAGTAAGATCTACAAATAAGTCAACATGACCAAAATGGTCTGTTGACCCCTTTAGGAGTTATTGCCCTTTATAGTCAATTTGTAACCATTTTTCGTAAATCTTAGTTATCTATTACAAAAATCTTCTCCTCTGAAACTAATGGGCCAAATTAAACCAAACTTGGCCACAATCATCATTCGGGTATCTAGTTCAAAAATTGTGTCCGATGACCCGCCCAGCCATCCAAGATGGCCGCCATGGCTAAAAATAGAACATAGGGGTAAAATGCAGTTTTTGGCTTATCACTCAAAAACCAAAGCATTTAGAGCAAATCTGACATGTGGTAAAATTGTTTATCAGGTCAAGATCTATCTGCAACAACAAAAGAGAGTTTTTAACGACCTCAGCTGGCTATACAACCCTTGCACAATCAACTGAATTTTGCAGAAATCATTAATAGGATAGATTGCCCTTATATGATAATTTTTTATTACCTTTTTGGTTTTTTTTGGCAAAGGGGGAGCAGGGGGTTGCGCAACAACAAAACAACTTCACAACTTTCTCATTACTTTGCATTTCTCGTTAGATAAATTTTACAAAATTCTCCCTTGAAACAACTGTCAAATTTAAACAAACTTGGTTTAAATCACCACTAGGATATATCCAGGGACCACTGTGTATGATGACCCTGCCTGCCCACATGGCTGAAATAAAACAGGTTTCAAATGCACTTTTTAGTATTATATCTCTGAAACTAAACGACAGTACAACAGTTGCATTTATCATGCATCAATTGTAAATAAAAATATCAGGTGAGCGACACAGGGTCCTTGGACCCTCTAGTTTGATGAAGTTGAAATCCAATCAACTTGAAACTTAGTATACATGTTCCCTATGATATGATCTTTCTAACTTAAATGCCAAATTAGAGTTTTAACCTCAATTTACTGGTTCACTGAACATAGAAAATTATAGTGCAAATTCCAGGTGAAAGTTTTTGGTCAAGGTAGTTTTTGATGAAGTTGAAGTCCAATCAACTTGAAACTTAGTATACATGCATGGTTCCTATGATATGATCTTTCTAATTTAAATGCCAAATTATAGTTTTTACCCCTATTTCAGGGTCCATTAAACATAAACATAGAAAATGATAGTGCGAGTGAGGCATCCGTGTACTATGGACACATTCTTGTTATCCTTTCATCTGTTTCACTTCAGGTTAAAGTTTTGGTTCAAGTTGTTGGTCAAGATAGTTTTTAATGAAGTCCAATCAACTTTAAAATTAATACACATGTGGTCTATGTTATTATATTAAATTTAATGCCAAATTTCATGGTCCACTGAAAATAGAAAATCATTATGGGAGCAGAGTATAAATGTACTATGAACATGTTTCTTGTTTTCTAATGCAGCTTAATTTTATGTTTAGTCACAACTTCTAGTTATTTTTAAAATATTAATTATTCCACAGGATATTTATTGGTCATACAATAGAATATTTTTTAAACATATGATTTTGATAAGTTAGAATTACTGCATGCAGAAAAGATTCCTTTTGTCTAATAGACATGATAGATATTACTAGTCAATTTAAATCAAATTAAACATTTTCATTACAGAAGCTTCAAAATAGAGTTTCAAGCAAAGAAACTACCAGTGCCTGAAGAGGACAAAATAATGAAGGCCATGAAAATTGATTTCATGTCTAGTGAGGACAGTGATTCTGAAGATGAAACACGCCTTATTACAAGACCTCTGCCATGGGTGTCGAAAGATTTTAAATCTTCCATGGATAAACTCGACAGTAAATACCAGAGACAGCTCAATGCACAGGGCAAAAAGCTGAGATCTAAGAGAGTTGTTGGCAGGCCATCAGAAAGGCCTTGTCCCAATAAATCTCAAGATCTTTCATGGGTTTTTGCTAAAGGGCATAATACAAAAAAGAGTCTTAAATTTTTGAATAGGACCAATTCAAAAGTACACTTTTGGAATTTGCAAAGAAAAAGAATACCTACTTTTGAATTAAAGTTTACATGTTTTATAAATATAAAGATTACCAGTAAATAAGTTTAAAGGGAACCTCTGAAAATAAGTCAGACGGAATATCTTAGTTTATTGAATTGACTTGATCATTTTTTTTAAGTAAAAGATATATTATATAGCTATTTAATTTCATCATTTTCATTTTACTATCAAAATTATTTACAGGTGCAACATATCTGTGTCATCAGATAATGTTATTGTGTTTGGTTAACCTACATATGTTTTTTAATTAACTTTCTTTTGGTTTTTCTGATTAATTAAATGCTGAATGATAATTGAGTGTAGCTTATTTGAGTGTCTCTGGTATTTGCTGTCTTAGATTTTCAATGTAAGATTTCACCACATTATTTTTATATTTTGGTCAATGGGAGATAACTCTGTATATTTAATAGTTTACCAATTGTTATCTCTATTTAACATGTTTGAAAAATTAATGAACAATTAATCTTAAAAAAAACTTATTATTTTCACTCAATTGTCCTAGTACATTTAATATTTGATACTTTTGTGCATGAACTTTCATAATTTAGTAGATTAAAATTATTTGTGTGCTATTTTATTCAATTGTACAGATTTGAAAATTTACTTTTATGACTTGTGTCATGTGTATTCATTTGGGGTGAGATCCTATAAAATTTGAATTAATGTCTGAGCAGCATATTGGTTTGAAATTAGCAATTATGTTATGCTTGTTGTTTTATTTTTTGCGATTTGATGTATTAATTTGTTTTTATTTAGATCGACAAATATTGCATGCAAGGGAGATTATTCATTAATATTCTTATGATACCAAACTTTGAAAAAAAAATTAATTAATTTCTTTTGGTTTTTCTGATTAATTAAATCCTGAATGATAATTGAGTGTAGCTTATTTGAGTGTCTCTGGTATTTGCTGTCTTAGATTTTCAATGTAAGATTTCACCACATTATTTATATATTTTGGTCAATGGGAGATAACTCTGTATATTTAACAGTTTACCAATTGTTATCTCTATTTAACATGTTTGAAAATTAATATACAATTAATCTTAAAAAAAACTTATTATTTTCATCCAATTGTCCTAGTATATTTAACATTTGATACTTTTGTGCATGAAATTTCATAATTTAGTAGATTAAAATTATTTGTGTGCTATTTTATTCAATTGTACAGATTTGAAAATTTACTTTTTTGACTTGTATCATGTGTATTCATTTGGGGTGAGATCCTATAAAATTTGAATTAATGTCTGAGCAGCATATTGGTTTGAAATTAGCAATTATGTTATGCTTGTTGTTTTATTTTTTGCGATTTGATGTATTAATTTGTTTTTATTTAGATCGACAAATATTGCATGCAAGGGAGATTATTCATTAATATTCTTATGATACCAAACTTTGAAGAAAAAAAATTTAATTAACTTTCTTTTGGTTTTTCTGATTAATTAAATGCTGAATGATAATTGAGTGTAGCTTATTTGAGTGTCTCTGGTATTTGCTGTCTTAGATTTTCAATGTAAGATTTCACCACATTATTTTTATATTTTGGTCAATGGGAGATAACTCTGTATATTTAACAGTTTACCAATTGTTATCTCTATTTAACATGTTGAAAATTAATGAACAATTAATCTTAAAAAAAACTTATTATTTTCATTCAATTGTCCTAGTACATTTAATATTTGATACTTTTGTGCATGAAATTTCATAATTTGGTTGATAAAAATTAGTTGTGTGCTATTTTATTTAATTGTATATATTTTGAAAATTGACTTTTTTGACTTGTGTTTTCATTTAGGGTGAGATCCTATAAAATTTGAATTAATGTCTGAGCAGCATATTGGTTTGAAATTAGCAATTATGTTATGCTTGTTGTTTAATTTTTTGCTATTTGATATATTTGTTTTTTTTTTTATTTAGATCGACAAATATTGCAAGCAAGGGAGATTATTCATTAATATTCTTATGATACCAAGCTGCTTACGTTTGCTGTTTGTTATAACCCTTTTGTAATGACTCTTAAACAAGCACACTCAACTAGTAAGCATGTTTCTTGTCACATACCATTATTTTATTGACTAGTTTGAATTTGATGTAGAACTGAACTTATTTATAAAAAAAGTATTTTTATATTTGTTTACATTGTATAATTGTAGTTCATTGATGTAACAAACATTTTGACAGTATTTTTTATTGATAATCAAAATAACTTTGTTTTGTCAGTATCTGAATAAAATTAATTTGATAAAGACTGTTTCTTTTATTGAAGTAGACAAAGGGAGACAATTCAATTTCTTTTTTATTATTATTCAACCTTAATAAATATGCCCAAGACAGGATGACAATCAGATAATACAGGAAATTGTTGTGTATGATTATGCTTTGTCCAAAAGTTTTTGTTATATCCTGTATTATATATTGTTGCAATTGTCACACATAGAGATAGCCTTGCCCTGAAGTCTATAATGACTATATCTAAATTTTGTGTTATGTGTAAGTCTTTAATTCTAAACATTTAAGTTCTTGTATAAATTATGAGGCATTGGCATTATTAACTTATAGGTACAAACTGGTATTAGGCTTTGCAAATAAATGACTTTTACACTTTGGATTATAGTTGTAGTTTCATCTCTACAGGCTTCAATGATACTGAAAAACCATACATTTGCGCATTGCAATTTGAAACCAAAAATCTTATTCTACTGTTATTAAACTGAGGAGCAATCCGTACCTTTCAAGTCTCATACTTTGTAAATATTGATAAGAAAAGTTGGAGGATCCATCATTTGTTTCAATAGCTTCAATGTTTTAAACATTGAATTTTCCTATTTTCTTTATTTCGTTTCTTTCTTTAATTAGATATTTCCAAACCAGATATTTACATCAAAATTAAAAAAAAAAAAAAAAAAAAAAACCCACATCCCTCCTCCAATTTAAAAAATCAAGCAAAGAGAAAACTTTTCTCAATTTTTATTTCCATGATTGTAGGTACCTCAGCAAAATTTAACTGGAAATTAAATTCTATATTTATTCAAATAAAATTTAAATTAAAAATTCTTTAAATTTGAAATTTATTGAAATGTAAATTAAATTAAGATTTCTTTAAATTTGAAATTTATTGAAATTTAAATTAAATTAAGATTTCTTTAAATTTGAAATTTATTGAAATTTAATTTATTTTAAAAAATTCTTTAAATTTGAAATTTATTGAAATTTAATTTAAATTTAGATTTCTATAAATTTGAAATTTATTGAAATTTAATTTAAATTAAGATTTCTTTAAATTTGAAATTTATTGAAATTTAATATATATTAAAATTCTTTAAATTTAAAATTTATTCAAATTTAATTTATACTAAAAATTCTTTAAATTTGAAATTTATTCAAATTTCATTTATATTAAAATTGTTTAAATTTGAAATTTATTCAGATATAAAAATATCTTTAAACTAGGTTGAAATTTGGGAATTTATTTGCATTATTAAATTAAGTTTAAACTTATGTTAAATTAGAAATTTTCCATTAAAGTAAATGCATATATTTTTTTATAATTTGGAATTTAATATGAATAAAATATGAATTTAATTTTGTATTAAATGCATCATTTCGTGCAGTGGATACAACACAACAACCAAATGATACAGATGATCCATCTACAAATAGTGAACATGAATCAACGAGTGTATATGAAGAAGACATTGATATGTCCCAATCAGTACCATCTTTGGAGGCAGAAAAAAGAAAGAAAAAAAGTCAAAGAAAGAGAGAAAAACAACACAAACTCAAATTACCTCATTTGTATCGGAGCAACAGGAGTCTGTATCAACTCCGGCTAAACAAAAAAAAAAACCAACAGAAACGTGGAGCGGTCTCCAGTTACCCCGACCCATGTTTTGCATGACAACGAAGGTGATAGTCCACAGTCAAACGGTCAAAAACTTTGGCAACTTAATAACACCAACTGAAATCACATGGCATTTATCAGTACTGTATAAACAGAACCTTTATATGAAAACAAAGAAATGTAAAACTAGTTTAATATTATACTGTAATACATGTTTAGTGATATTTATTTTGTGTATGATCATGATAACATGTGTAACAAAACTCATTCACATTAGAGTTGAACTTAGTACCACTCAATATACATGTAGTCATAGGTACACTCATATTTCACAATTTATATCTTTGGTAAATTGCATATTTTATATGAAGTTCGCACTTTTCTCACCACAGTTCCAATTAATCCAGATGTTCCTCAAAATTCTTCTTCTTAGATCACAAAATGAACACACATATCTTTTGTTAATTCTGTACACAAATATGCAACAGACACTTTTTTGCACACCAAAATTTATAAGTAAATTGACAACAGATGTTCCCATACAGATTCACACGTATAGCTCCATAAATGCTCATACTTCGTATCTAGATTATGTGCAAAGCTTTGAATTTAAATTGGAAAACAGATATAATCCACTTCATAATGCAAACCATTACATATATTTCCTGGAAAAAATAATAAATTTTTTAGCATTCAATAGTTATAAAAAAACAATTGAGCAAAATAAAACATTACGATTAAGACCTGACAAAAGAAACACATATAGTACTGATAAAAAAAATGTACATATTTACATAAAGACCTCTACTGTAAACTATGTAAATATAACTTTTGTATAATATATTCATATAAATATTTTTCTCTACAGAATTATTGTAATATTTATATTATTTTTGTATTGAGTAAAATTTATTTCTCAATTATTGTCTTCAAAAACTGTGTGCAGTCCGGAATGCGGTTCGATAAAATTGCTCCCCATGTTTATTTCGCTCTCCTGTCAAATCATGTAATTTCGCTACCTCCAATGGTAGACGCTACAACGATGGTTGTCGTCAAGAAAAGTACGATTTAAGGAATCAGCTAGGAATTAGACGATCACCATTGGTATAGGTGAGTTGTTTAATAGTTGTTGCATTGGGATACATGCATGTTTTGGATTAATTCATAATCAGGAATAGCTGGAAAGGAAAGAAAAGGCCGGGACGAATTTAAGAAAAAATCTAGAGACGATCGTTCTGAGTGTGCCACCTACACATTCAAACGTGTACAGAAGCACAGTATTCCCTATCTATCTAATGTGTTTTCATAATTATGTGATATAGGGCAAAAAAGAGGTAGCAGATTTTTGTGTCTTGTTGTTAAGCATTTCCAGGGGAGATCATGTGATTTTGCACGGTGTGTTTGATAGGTTTGTAACATTGTAACATTATATATACACACTCATAAAGTGGATTAAAATAGCCTCCCACACTCAATTAACTGAATTTCAATTATTCTATTTACTGTAGTGCTATTATGTAAGACTTCGGAGGTTCATATCACTTATATTCAACGTTTTTATATCGATTTGTTTTACTATTGATGTTGAACGGTTCATAGTAAAAAAAAAAAATCCGATAAAACCGTTGAATGTAAATGATATAAACCTCAGAAGTCTTATATATTGTCCGTTAATATAAGACCGGAGGTTCATATCATTTACATTCAACATTTTTTATAGGATTTTTGTTTACTTTCAATGTTGAACGGTTCAACGGTTCAACATTGGTAGTTAAAAAAAATCCGATAAAAAAATAATGGTTCAACATTGATAGTAAAAAAAATCCGATAAACATGTTGAATGTAAATGATATGTAACTCTGAAACCTTACATTATTGGACTATCGTTTATTAGTTCTTTTTCCTAACTAAATGTTTTTTATGGTGTATATTACAAAAATAAGGAAGAGGGGGGGGGGGGGAGCTTTTAAAAACACCAAAATACCTTAACAATCCTACAATATCTGTTTACAGAATGAGAGAGATATTTTGTATTCTAAAACTATTTTTTCTCACATGTTTGTTAGATATGTTGAAAATACAGACAAATGTTTAGTACGTATACCCATCCCCTCTTTTTCAATTCATTAGTTCAAGATACAGCTATGAAGAATATGCAATAACCTAACATTGATAATTTAGATAACAATAAATTCAGTACATTTTTTAACAAGTGAAGACCAATGAAAACATTTGATATGATTTGAAAACATGGCCAGTTAAGTAGGATCTTGTGATTTTGTAGACATAAATGATAATTCAACATGTTCGATTTATGTTTTTCTTTATTTCATATTCTAGTATATTTAATAACATGTTTTTATTTTGTGATGCATCTGATGTATAAATCTAGTGCCAGATCCGGGAAAGAGCTCTAAGTTCCGATCCGTTTGTACGGGGAACATGTGGCTGCAACCCCCTCTTTAATTGCCTGTTCGATTTTTTGTTTGCAGTGTCGAACAGGGAGAAAGACAGCAGTTTTATCAAGAAGTTATGTGAAAGTTCTGCCATACATCTGACAGTCAGGAATTATTCTGATGTACACATGTCGACCAGAGGCATGGAACAGAGAGGAGAGGTTTTAAAGTACCAGATGCATATCTGAAATTCCAATTTGAACTAAAGAAAGCAATATATAAAGATATGTAAGAGAAATAATCTATATGAATAAAGTTATGCCACAAAAGGAACTTTTTTTTTATATACAGAATTTGTCAAACGTATCCATAACAGAAGAGATGTGAATGCATCCTTCATAGCCTTGTAATACTGGTGGTAATAATTTATATAATTTCTGACTTTAGTCGGAAAAATTTGTTTGATTAAACATAGGGAATCACTGAAGCATAACTTGAGCGAGCTCTCCTTAGCTTAGTCAGCGCCCCCCCCGCCCCCCCTTAATGTAAAATTCTGGATCCGCCACTGAATATTGGTTTTAACAGTGCGATGGAAGTCTTCAAATGTATATATAAAAAAAAGATAACGAAAGCCTTTGTGCTGGTTATTTACATACGGGAACGAAAATTTAACTTGAAATTGTGAAAAAGAATGAGGGGTAACATTCATTCAAAAAAAATATCGTCTGATCCAAAATTCTTTCGAAAAAATATTGTTGTCAGGCAAAATTTAAAACCAAAAAAAAATATTATGAATTCTGATCTTCTTAAACCTTATAGTGTTAAGTTTTGAAAGAAAACAATATTTGATTGATGGAGGCGGACAATAAATGTTCACGCTCAGACAAGAAAACCATACCCCCTTTTGAAGTTAAATGATTAACGTTTGTGACATCTTGACAACCGTATACAAAGTTGATTACTCTTTTCTACCTTCTAAACACAAGAGGTCGAATTGTTTTGTTCTATTTAAACCGCATATCGGACTGTATAGCCCCAGGTTGAAAAGAAATTATATTCTATTGGACAATAAAATCATGCAAGTAGTATAAAAAGTCAACAGACAGCAGTAAATAATTGTACACAGCAAGGAGGTGAAAAAAGGTAAATATTACTTCATACTTTTCTTCTGAACAGTTAAAAAATAAATAATATATATAGCTTATTTAGTTGGTTCTCGGCTGTACATAGCGCAATTAAACATGCTTAAAAATAGATAAAAATGTTTGTTACTTTCTTGACATCATGTGCAAATATTTCTTGGGTTCGAATTCCAATAATATATCCTCCAGACCTAGAAATTAAAGAAACAACAGACACGGCTTCCTCTGCGTAATTGTTTAGAAATATACCTCGAATTCGATAACAGTGGTCATCTCAGTACTAGAATTTTTTGACAAATGAGACGATTTTAATTTGTAACTTTTTTCAGTAACATACTAACTTTACCTGTATATGAGATATACATTTCCCGACTCATTTGATTGCAGATGCTACTTATACTTTATAAAACGTCACCAGTGTCTGAGCAGAAAGTTGATGAAACCAGGGTTACGTCAAAGAACGTTATGTCCTTTTTTCTTAAAAAAAAAATCATCGGATGACCTTATTGATAAAAATTTCGTATCAACTTCACAAATAATACATGGTTTTGAAGAATATGTACTGAGGTTGTTTATCATCTTCATTGCGTGTTATAGTGTTCTTTTTATTTATCTTTGTATATTTTAACCTTAACTATTTAGTCCATGTTTGGTAATATCCTCGGTTTTATACATATTTGCTCTGTCTATAGAGTGTCTATATGCCATGTTGTTTTTCTTTGTTGACATAGTTGTGTTTTTTTTTTATAATGATTACGATTATAACACAATGTTGACTGCTGCACCCCAATTTTTGAAATTTTAACCTGTTTGTTTTGCACATTGTTGTCAATATAATGAAATTTTATGCGACTTTAACACAAGTGAGAGGTCTTGCTAACTAAAATTCCAGGTTGAATCCGCCATTTTCTACATAAGGAAATACCTGTACCAATTCAGGTATATGACAGTAACTGTTGTTTTTCATTCGTTTGATGTGTTTGATAACTCTCCGTTTTGAATTTTCTTTGGATTCCAGTATTTCTGTTATTTTCCCTTTGAATATTCAGAATGAAACAAATTAACTATAGTTCCAATCCATAGGTTCACTAAGTGTGTCGACTGCGACGAGGGGCGGGAACGTTGAATCTTATGCAAATGGAGATATATTTGACGGGCAGATGCAAGACAAATTTCTGCCCTGTTCAAAATACTACTACCCTAATTTTTCTTCATGTCGGTCGAACTATTTTATTTATTAAATTCTTATTTGTTCATGTTCTAGTATTTATAAACTTTTCCGCTGAACATAAAGCAACGAAATATTTCGTACACAGTTTGGCCTTTTATTTTTTTTTATTCGAGCGTTACTGATGAGTCTTATTTAGACGAAACTCGCGTCTGGCGTACGAAATTTCAATCCTGGTATCTATGATGAGTTTATTTCTACTAAATTCATTGAACCAGGCTAGTTTTTGTTAGGCTTTAGGACTGAAAAAATATTGCAAGTGTGTCGACAAAAAGATTGTGTATGACACATAACCTATCTGCCTTGATTGATTTAATTAGTTGAACTCTATGCTCTGTTTCCTATGCCTAAATTTGGAATATGTTGAACCTTGCGCTCTTTTTCTTAGGCCTAAATTTGGTTGAAATGAGTAACACTTGTCACATTCAATGAAATCTTTATTTCTGCCCCTCAATTACTATTAACATATTTCGGTTAAAAATAATGGATTGTTCTTTATATTTATTTCAGCAATTGCATGATGATGAGACCTTATCTAACTGTTGTTTTGGTATTGTTAAGCGCAGTTGGTGAGCTATTTTAATTGTTATATTTATATATATATCACTTAAATGTTTGAAATAATTGATTGATGTTTTTTGCCACTTTCAGCACAATTCTGATATTTCGTGGTTGTCAGTTTTTATAGTTGAAATGGCTGGAAAGAACCACCGAACTTCGGTAGGAAAATCGTCAATCTTAATCAATTAAAATTGGAGTCTTGCACATGTGAGGGATTCCAACCTCACAACCTCAGTGTTGACAGGCTAGTGATCTAGTGATACAGTAATTCGACTACTTAGACCATTCGGCCACAGAGGCCCCTGAGATAATTGAAGAAAACATCTAAATAAATCAAATATAATTCAAACCGTTGTTTTATAGAGCGAGCATCAATTTTAGATCAATCATGTGTATCAATGAAAACAAAAC